>NC_142753.1:9048557-9343557 GCF_051943395.1 Hippocampus bargibanti | reverse complement strand
TAAATCCTTCACTAAATCGCCATGGTGTGGTGACGTTCAATTTGGATCGTTCGTACAACAGACTTCTTAGGCAACATAGGCTTAGTTATGCTGATGAGGTGATACCAGCGCAAATGGGGCAATCAGGCCAGTTCGCTACATCGCTGTTTTTCGTCTATCGAGGGTGGTCTCGGTCCGCCTTAACCGCGATAAACGAGGGATTACTGTACATTTCAAGTCGCTTCAGAAGCACATATTTAGATGGACTATCAGTCCTGTGTCAAATGACAGGAACTCAAGTGAGATACAGTGCCCAGACGCTGCCGTCTTACCTCCTTCACGCCTACACACACACCCATACACACCCGAGATTGTGAGATTGCAGGTAGCCGAAACACACACACACACACACGTCTATCAGCCGCATCGTTCTGGCTCACCCCGCAAGCACAGACGATGCCACTTTCCCCTTTTGACAGACACATTAGTTTCTTTTCTCTTCACGCGCAGGAGCGCGAAGGCCCAGGAGAGATGTTAGTTGCAGTGTCGCCCAAGGCCTCCTTGTTTACCGCTTCCGTCTCGCTCGCCAGTGTCCTCTCAGTGCCGGTATTAGCGGCCAGGGTGGATATCAATGCATCATGTGGTGTCTGGAGGGGGGGCTGATAGATAGACAGCGAGTTGTATTCTTGAGAGCTTGTTAACGGTCATTGACATCATGCTGAGTGAGGCCAATGCCGTCCTGACATATAGGATGAGGAAATTTAGATCGGTGGATTTAACGCATTCACTGCCATTCATAAATGTATTTATTAGTTGAAAATATGACGGAGAGCGCCATTCCTGAATTTGTTTGGGTTTTTTTTTTTTTTTGGGTGTTGATAAAGTGCTGGCCGTGCCCTCTGGCAATTTTTTTTCCCTCCCACAAGAGGGCAGAATTTCCCTTTTTTTTTCCATGTTGGCGCTTTGTTCTAGCTCCAGCTGATGTTAAAGTCAGTCAGCTTTAATGTCAAATATGTGAATATGCATGACATACAACACAGATGAAATTATTGTAGTAGTAGTAGTAGTAGTAATCGTATTATTATTATTATTATTATTATTATTATTATTATTATTATTATTATTATTATTATTATTAGTAGTAGTAGTATAATTATTTTATAATTTTATAATTTTATAATTTTATAATTTTATTATTATTATTATTATTATTATTATTATTATTATTATTATTATTATTATTATTAGTCATCGTAGTAGTAGTAGTAGTAGGTAGTAGTGGTAGTAGTAGTATTATTATTATTATTTTAGTATTTTATAATTTTATTATTTTATTATTATTTTATTGTATTATTATTATTATTAGTCGTATTAGTAGTAGTATAATAATTATTATTATTATTATTATTATTAGTAGTAGTAGTAGTAGTAGTAGTATAATTATTTTCTTATTTTCTTATTTTATTGTTGTTTTATTATTATTATTATTATTATTATTATTATTATTATTATTATTAGTCGTATTAGTAGTAGTATTATAATAATAATAATAATAATAATAATTATTATTATTATTATTATTATTATTATTATTATTAGTCGTAATAGTAGTAGTATTATAATAATAATAATAATAATAATAATAATAATTATTATTATTATTATTATTAGTCGTAATAGTAGTAGCATTATAATAATAATAATAATTATTATTATTAGTAGTAGTAGTAGTAGTAGTAGTATAATTATTATTTTCGTATTTTATTATTTATTGTTGTTTTATTATTATTATTATGTTATTATTATTATTAAAATGAATTGACGTGGCATTGCTCATGTACCCCAAGCTGCCTCGTGACCTCAATTGTTGTTTCTCAGGGAGTGGTGACGGATGGCTCCCCGCAGACAGTGGCTCCCTCACCACAGGAGGTGACTGGCCAGCAGCAACAGATTCATGTCGACGGTGCCACCGACCACGTTTCTGCTTACTCGTACCAGTCCAAGTAAGTCTAGCATGCTAAGCTAGCTGTCAAGCTAAGCTAGCTCAAAGTTAGCCAGATAATTTAGTGGGCGGTGGCTCAATTTGCCCAATATTTTTCCCTCAATGAGACCAACTTGATGTTTGTGACTTACATTTGTACGACTTACTCCCACCACCGCGAGCAGAATATTTTCATTGCAACTCCATCTCTTCTCTCCGTTTCTTCTCCTTTCCCATCAGATAGCAACGACCTGAGAGAATGTTCCTGTGACAGCGTTGCCTTGAGACAAAAAGGTGGCTGCACTGTGAATGTGAGACAGGAATGTAGAGGGAAAAAAAGTGACTGCTTCCAGATTGCCTAGGCACCCAAAAAAAAGAGAGAGAGAGACTTTTCATTTTCAACCTGGTCAACTAAGGGGGAAAAAAAACAAGGAAGCAATGGATGCTAAGAAAAGGGGTGTGGGATATTGTAGGGGCACAGTGCAAACAAAAAAAAAATATTTGTTAAGTGTGAAAACCTGCCCAAAGGGCTGGTTTGAAGCTAGAAAATGTTCTCAAAGAAAATTCTAAACCAATTAAAAAAAAAACACACACAAAAAAAAACAAATACAGAAAAAAAAAAAAAAAAAGGTTGAATGTGAAGGTGAACTTTATTTTGTAATTAGGAACAGGAAGGAGTCATGTTTGAGATACACACAGAGATTGTCTTCCTCAGAAACTAAGCTAAAAGTTTGTTTTCACTATTTTTTAACGTTCTCGTGTTGGATTTTACTTTTTCTAGATATATTTGAAAACAACGTGTGTGTTTTTTTTTCTTTCTTTAAATCTTCATGGCCTTAATTTCAAGGGCGCCAGAGACTTTTCAAAATAAAGTCAGACGCCTGTTTGGGAATTGGAAGGAAGGTTCTAGTGGGTAAAAGCCGAAGCGAATCGGTATTTTGGACCACTTGGAAGGTTCTAGAAACTGGATGAGTCGATGAAAGAGGATGAAGAATCTATTACGTAAACTGTACAGATTTAATAGAGAAAAGTTTGGTTTTTTTTCTCCTTTTTTCCTCACAAGAAGAATGCTTTGATAATGATTATGTCAGATGTAACAAATGTGTTCAAAGAACTAAAATGCTTGTTGCGGAAAAGACTTAAGCGCTGAAGAGATTTTTCACAATAAGGAGAAGAAAAAGAAAAAAAAAGAAAAACATGCTGCGTCACAGATGCAGTCCGTCGACTGAACTTTGACCTTTTTTTTAATTTTAAATGTTCATCATTTTTTTTATTTTACAATGCAATGTTGCCGTCAATGACATTACAGCTTTTAGTCTTTCACGTGTTACAGTGATACCTTGGCTTACGAACTTAATTGGTTCCCAGACAGAGCGTGTAAGGCGAAAAGTGTGCTTCTCAAAAATTAATTTCCCATAAGAAACCATTAAAATGAGAATAATTCGTTCCCATGTCCCCATAAAACACAATTTTCTACTTTCTAAGCCTTAAAACTACTCAAAATACACCTTATTTTATGTATAATAAATGTGCTATGGTATTGTAATTACAGAAATAAACTGTACTGTATTATAAAGTCGTTTTATTTACCTTTGTGATGGTCGTTGATGGCTTGATGGAATGGATAACTTTTTGCATAAAGTGTCTCAAGAAGCTCTGGGTTGTGCATCTTGGAACTTGTGATATTGCAACAGCAACAGATGCAAGCAGACACACTAGAAACATCATTAATAGCTGGTTCCCTTGCTTGTCTTTTCATTTCAAATTGAACTGATGGCTAGTGCGGGTTATTTGTGGAGCCTGATTGATGGGAATTTTAAGCTTGCAGTCTACACTCTGCCTTTGAACTATCAAAATTGAAACGAGTCCAAATTTCACTGTTTTCTATCCATTTTGTCACTCTCTCTGTGTGGTCTGCCTGTCTCTTTAATGTTTAAACCACCTCCCCTCACTGCTGCGTTCTTGACCAATCACATGGCTTTAATCGAAGACTGGAGGCGGGGAATAGAGGACAAAAAAAAATGTTGGCAGCCATTTTCTTTTTTGGAGAGTGGCTTCACTCTTTATCTGTCTGTAAACCCCGCCCTCACCGCTGCGTTCTTGACCAATCACCTGGCTATAACCGACAACTGGGGGCGGAGAATAGAGGATAAAAATGAGTCGGCTGCCATTTTCTTTTAAAACTGGCTCGTTCGCGAACATCCGTGTGTATCCCGAAAAGTTCGTAAGCCAAGGGGTTCATAAACCGAGGTATCATTGTACTAGTTTTTTTATGAGCTTTAAAATGTTTTTAGCCCGCTTTGCTTGTCACGCTGCAAATCTTCATGAAAACAAGGAAAAAAGTATAAAATGTACAAAAAAACTCCCAAAAAAAGGAAAAAAATGGCAGTGAAACAAAAACAATAGAGTATAGGAGCTTACGGTTGAGATCAATCAGTGCAAAAGCAATAGAGGAAATTGTTGACAATTTTCTGTAGTATTTCCTAGTTGTGGATGAAATGCAGCCCATGGACGGCCATTTTTATACCAAAGATGAAGATACACTCTGAACCAGAGGTGGTTGTTGTTGTTTTGTTTTGTTTTGTTTTTGCCCCTCCCCCACATGCCTCTTTTTTCTGTTGGTTGTTGTTGATGTTAATGATGTTGTCGATGTTGGTATTACTGTTGTTGTCCTGGTTGTTCTTGTTGTTGTTTTTTCTCACCTTGACGGCCGGACCAGTCCTTAAAGATCCTTCAAATCACATGCACACACACACACACACACACACACACAAGTGTCACTAATGTCAGTTTCTCCCCCTAGCCGTTTCCACAGGCTGATTAATTCCTTACACTGAGCTTTGTCGCCCTCTTCTGCCTCTTTTTGGTGCAACACGAAGTTTTCAGACCAAACAAGTACAGCAAAATGCATTGACGTGATGGAAGGACTGCTACAATGTGTCCTTTTTTTCCGATCAGGGGCGTTCCTTCAGTGACGTAACGTCAGGACTCGTCACCAACTCAAAAACAAGACTTCCGGAATAGTCAGCGCGAGTCTTAAAACGTAAAATATATCTATATGCGGTGGAATCTTTGTAAAATACGCTCAGTTGAAGTCATTTGAAGCCATTTTACAAATTATGGACACAACTTATTCAGAGGCGTCGGTTGTCCTTTAAGTGAAACATCAGTAAAACATACATAAAACATTTCCCCCATTTTTTCCCACTTTTCACTCCTCTCTCAGTAATCCCTTGAGCCATCCTGGATTGCGTTAAGTGTGTCCCACGTGCACACCCATCAGGCCGCCGCTTTTCGTTCACTCACTGTGGGAAGCGAGCCATGTGGTTCAATAACTCATCACATGCCAGGCTAACACACACCGCGCATAACATAGTGAGAAAATTGCCCCCAGTACTGTTTCCATGCACATACACACACAAACCATTAACAACAGGTACACCCCCCCCACACCCTCCTTGCCAACACTTTTTAATTGATGCTTCGGTTGACTTTTGATGAAAGTTATTGATTGGCCACACGGGCCTCACAGTGCACTCATGAGTTAAATCAGCTTCTTGCGAAAGACACCCCCATGCATCAATCACTTGGAAGAAAAAAAAAAGGCTGACCCGATTGGTGGTATGAAGTGTGATATGTTAGCGATTCGTGTCGGGATGAAGGGAGGAAAATGACTCGGACAGCAGAGCGGATTTTGTTACTTTTTATTGCTGTTTTTGGTTTTTTTTAACCCTACTTGTTTTTCAGCACTAGGCAGGACGTGGTCACGTCTCGCACGGCGTGTGTGTGCGTGTGTATGTGTGTGTGTGGGTGATTTTTGAGAAGCTATCTGTACATCTGTGGATGTGAACTTTTTTTTCCTCTCTGATGAAGCTTTCAATTAAAAAAAAATACAAAAACAAACAAAAAACACTAAAAGACTGTTGTTATCATTCAAATGTTACATACCTGTTAAAGGACAACCTGCATGCATGCATGCATACATACATACATACATACATACATACATACATACATACATACATACATACATACATACATACATATGCACGTACGTACATACATACATACATACATACATAGATACATACATACGTGTACGTACATACATACATACATACATACATACATACATACATACATACATACGTACATACGTACATATGTGTACGTACATACATACATACATGCATGCATGCATACATACATACATACATACATACATACATACATACATACATACATACGTGTACGTATATACATACATGCATGCATACATACATGCATACATACATACATACATACATACATACATACATACATACATACATACATACATACATACATACATACATACATACATACATACATACATATTTGAGCTATTCAGCAGATATCTATTCGATATCTACTTGCCATCTATTAGCTAGCTAGCTAGCTAGCTAGCTAGAAAATGACAGCGATTGAGGCTATTCATTGTTCGCTCACTTTCCAAATCGGGGTGAATGGTATTGTTACAAAATGTTGAAAAATAAGAGCGGCAAGAAAAAAAGGTAAAAAAACGGGACATTTGGCTCTCTAATCATGACACGTGAGTATTATTGTCAAAATCGGGAGTCTCAGGATCAAATTGTAAGACTTAACTTGTATGTACAATATTTATGAAGGCTTTTATGATGCATTTTCATTCTCACCTCCGAGATTCTCACAGTTTCCCCCACAGCTGAATTATCTGCAGGAGAAGCCCCGTTATTATCCGCTTGATGACACCTGCTACACGTTGACCTTGTATCTCAACATCCGGCTTATAATTACGCCCTCGGCAAAAAGGAGCTCCGGGGCCTCCCGTGATGGGATTTCCTTCCCCGTCGCAGCTCAAGCGCACTTGATTGGGCGTAAAGTGGTCATAATCAAAGATGGAGGAGCAATCCTGCTAGGGGATAGGGGGAGAGAAGCCGATCGATGGCAATCAATCTTCCTCTTGGCTCTTATTTAAGCCCAATCAATCGGCGTCCTTGTCGCCACCCGGAGACGAGTGTACAGTCGATACAGGCGGATGCAGTCACCCGGGTTGCCTGAGAGACTCCGCTATAGCAAGATCAAGGTAATGAGGCGGCTTCTTTCAAAACGAAGGACATCTTAATTGGGGAACAATTGACTCTTTGCAATGGATTGATTGAATGCATGTGTGTGTGCGCGATGGTAAAAAAAAAAAAAAAAACACACACAAAAAACACACATGCTGAGCCAACCCGAACGATCGGGTTGACTTCGAGTTGTTTGAAGTGAACGCACCTACTTTGGGTGTACATAAGAGGAGGGGAAAAAGCAAAGCAAAGGAGGACAGGATGCTAATGATGTTGCATCAGGCTTTTGGGATGCTTCTTCTGTGTTTATCTGAGAATCATCTCAATGTGGAGGAAAAGCGTCTCGACTGAGCCCCTCCTGGATTAGCGAGTTTCTCATCTCTACGGAGAAATTGATATAAAGCAAATTTTAGAATAACTAATTTTCCACAATTTAAATTGAAGTGACAAAAGAAAATTCATAAATCAAAATATTCCTGAGCCAAAATTCTCATTATGAACAACTAGCCTAATGCTAACATTGCTAACCTCAAACGGTTAAAATACATTTTTTCCACTTGTTTTTAACACTAACATTTTTGGAACAGTTGAACGGAAGTAATTGTTCTTTTGTTGATTGCCGCCATTTTATATATTTTTTAAATGTAGAAAATCGCCATTTTTGAAAATTGGGATGCTAATTTAGTCAATTATTCCCCACAAAAAAAATTATCTTGTGACTGTAAAGTGTCCATGACAGTTTTGAAAGGTGCTTATGAATTATATGTGTTATTATTATTAATATCTTGATTTATTTATCTAGCTATCCAGCTATCTAGCTAGCAATGTCACTAGCTAGCTATTTTCTATCTATTTTCTATCTAGCTCCCTGGCTACCTAGCTAGCTATCTATTAGCTATATAGCTATCTAGCTGACTGGCTAGCTAGCTATTAGCTATCTATTGGCTAGCTAGCTCGCTAGCTTTCTGTCTATTTGAATTACTTCCGATTTGAGTGAAAGCTGGCGCATGTGGCTGCCGCTGCTCACCCACAGAAGAACTCATCCTGTGACTGTAAAGTGACCTCGAGAGTTTGGAAAGGCGCTTATAAATGAAATGTATGATGATGATAAAGCGCTGGCTATGACCTCTGGGGGCAATATCTGCCTTTTGTCCATATTAACGCTTTTTTCCAGGTTTTAGCTGTTGTTAACGCGCTATATAAACAAATATGTATGTATTGGATTGGATTGGATTTGCCTTTATTAGTCTCGCAGTGGAGAAATTTACATTACATTATTGCAATGTATTATTATTATTATTATTATTATTATTATTATTATTATTATTATTATTTGTTTATTATTATTTAGTATTATTTGTTTATTATTATTTAATATTATTATAAACAACCAAAAAAAGCAAGTCTCGCGAGAGCACTTGCTGACGGCTGCCTATTTGGGCGCCATCTTGGACTTCTTCTTGCATCCATACCATGCTTTATTCGTTTTTTTTTTCAAAATCCTTAATCTCAAAGTCTTCTCTCTTTCATCTGCTCGACTACGCCGTTTTCTAATCTCCCAAAATTCCGAAGAATAAAAAAAAACACCCCCAAATTCCATCTCACTCCTTTGGAGCCGAAGAACGACTTTATCAGGTTCGAGAGATGTAACAGAGCGAAGCACCACAAGGGCGCAGCATTCCAACACTGATGTTATCTGTGCAGCTATCTCAGTTGGATACAGATAAAAAAAAAACGTCTCCGCCGAGGTAAACCACACAACACTCCCAACATCAAACAAAAATAGATCCATAGATTAAAAAGCCCCCAAGCGTTGTGTACGAGAACACGTCCCCCTTACTTGCTATACAAACACTGCAATCGACGCATACGTGGGTTGGATAAACAAACCAAACCGGAGTCCCTCTAGTGTTGAAAATTGAGCTGGTTGAAACGTTTACTGATGCGTGAAGACAAATACATCCCAGACAATATTTGATGGTGAATATATTATTCATGCACAGACACACAGTGTCGTATTCATATGTGTGCGTGTCTCTCATCCAAATCCATTTTTTTTTTCGTTTTTAACTTTGAATGAGAATTATGTTTGAGACTAGAGGAAAGCTGCCATTCGTCTGTATTTTTATACAATATACAGACGCTCGCCACCTTCCGAACGATACGTTCCGAGCGGTTGTTCGTAAGGTGAATTTGTTCGTAAGTTGCTTCAGTGCTATATTTTGTATGGAATGTATCACCTCCCTTCCAGAATGCTTGATACTCGGGATGAGTTTGCCATGGTGATGTGCTGTGAAATGTAAGTATTTATAACAAGAATAATGGAAAAAAATTGATTTGTCTTGGACTTAGCAAGGCCTTCAATGCTGGCCTTAAAATATATTAATCACAGACTAACGTGAATCATATTTTGTCCGTAATTTCTTGTGAAATAATTCCAAATTGACTTTCACCTTCCTTTCATTGTTTTCCCCCTGTTGTGCTGCTTACAGATGTGTGTTTTTGTATTTAATCAATTAACCAATCACATTTCAGGCATCATTTGTTACCAGAGTCAGAAATCTACCTGGACGCCTTCACAATCAATGTCGATGTAACTTGCTTTAACCAATCAGAATTTTAGCAAACTATGATTGGCTAGTCATTAGCCATCATAGTATAACCAGCCGCTAGTGATAAGTGCATACTGGCTAGAGCTAGCACACAACATCTGTAGTGAGCTGCATAACCAACTATATTGTTGTGTTGATTTAATAGTAGTTTTGTCAAGCCACGATGGCTGAAGGAGGAGAAGAAATTGATTTTGTTGCAGATATACTGTTAAAGCCATTTTCAAGATTTTTTTCAAGAATAGATGGACATCATCAAGGTTGGACAGCTCAGAAGCTGGCAAGAATAGCAAATAAAATTGCAATTTAATGAATTTATCATGAATCTAAACATTCATAGTGAAATTCGAACCATTTAATGATAGTATTTCTTACGTTTCGTCAAGTCACAAGTTATTTCCTGGCCAACGGCACTCTCTAGTGGACGTGCAGTAATATCACACCACACTCACAGCTGTTTGATTCAGAAGTAGCACTACCGAAGGCCAAAGAGTGACATGCACGGCCCGCCATTGCTTTTTAGAACTATCTATCTGTCTTGCCTTCTGTTCCCATTGCCATCTGTCTGTCTGTCTGTCTGTCTGTCAGGTGCCGTAAGCCAGAGAAGAAAAATGATCCATGACAGACACGCATCCCCAAAATAGCATGTGAAAAGTTTTTGTTGGAGTGGTGAGTCGAAAGTGGTATTTTTTTCTCTCTCTCGTACTTGTCTTTCTGTCTACATTTTTCTCAAGCTGACAAATGATCAACACGCGTCTCGCTCCACATCAACAATGCATTGCCTTTGGCAACGCACTCCGTCAAATCTCAGCTCCATTCACAATTTTCCTATGATGGATGACCAACGTTGCACAGTTGGATTCGGGAGCACGGCCAAGGGTGTATTGAATTTTTATAATGACATTAGTGGAACAATCGTTGCCCAGGAGGTCCTTGCGCGGAAGGCATCAATGTTCCCCAAGTGACAAAGTGTGCCAAAAGCATGTACAACACGAGGAAAACCTACACAAGAATTTGACATTAACTCATTCACTGCCAGACATGTACAAAAATGTGTCTACTCCAGAGCCAGGGTTTTTGTCATTGTCAATCAAATTCCATGATTCACAAAATATTGAGTTTTAGGACTACATAAATATTCAATGCAGCGTAAGAAATCTTAAACTCAATTTTTTTCATCAGAAAAAAACGTTAATTCCTAAGTTATATGGGTCTGGAGTTATACGAGCTTGAAAAAAGGGTGACTATCCAAAATACAATGCAATACATACATGTTGGTTTATATAGCTTGTTAACAACAGCCAAACCTGGAACAAAGCGTTAATATGGACAAAAAGCAGATACTGCCCCCAGAGGTCATAGCCAGCGCTTTATCATCATCATCATACATTTCATTTATAAGCGCCTTTCAAAACTCTCAAGGTCACTTTCCAGTCAGAGGATGCAGTTTTTTTTTTTCTCTGGGTGAGCAGCGGCAGCCACACGCACCAGCGTTCACTCAACCCGGAATAACTCAAATAGATAGAAAGCTAGCCAGCTAGCTAATAGATTGTTAATAGATAGCTAGCTAGATAGCTAGCTATTATTTAGCTAGATAGATAGCTAATAGATAGCTCATGGATCGATAGCTAATGGATATATAGCTAATGGATAGATAGCTAATGGATAGATAATAGATAGATGGGTAGCTAATAGTTAGATGGATAGCTAATAGATTGATAGATAGCTAATAGATGGATGGATGTATGTATGTATGTATGTATGTATGTATGTATGTATGTATGTATGTATGTATGTATGTATGTATGTATGTATGTATGTATGTATGCATGCATGCATGCATGCATGCATGCATGTATGTATGTATGTATGTATGTATGTATGTATGTATGTATGTATGTATGTATATGTATGTATGTATGTATGTATGTATGTATGTATGTATGTATGTATGTATGTATGGATGGCTGGATGGCTGGATGGCTGGATGGCTGGATAGATAGATAGATAGATAGATAGATAGATAGATAGATAGATAGATAGATAGATAGATAGATATCGGCACCCAACCAAGAAAACACAAAACCTGAACAGATTCAGGAATGAAGCCTTTACGTCATATTTTCAATTCCCGAATACATTCGTGAATGGCAGTGAATGAGTTAATGTCCCACAAATTCTTCTCTTTTCTAGACCGAATGATCCAAAATGTCTTCTGTTTCCCTCGAACTAAATTTTAACAATAGCAACGTGAGTAAACAAAATGAGATGGCAGTAATTAGTCCGGAAGATGCACATGCACTGACCTTTCATCGTCTTCCCTTGAATCCCAGCCGGTAACAGGAAACGATAATAATAGCATTAACATTGTTTCTCAATGTGAAATAGAGAATAGGCGAGATAACACAGTGAATACACCCAACAATTATAAATTATTGGCTGAGGTGATTATTTGCACCTTTTATTTATTCTTATCATTTCTGCAGTTTTTTTTTTTGTTTTTGTTTTTTGCAACAAAGAAAAATATATTTCCGTTACCTTGCCGGCAGTCTTGGCTGCCGCTCCTGCCTGCATCTGAAGAAAAAAAAAAAAATAGAAGTCTATTTAACAAAAAGAGAGAGATGAGATGAATGCCACAGCGCTGGAAGCAAACAGTAATTTGGAAGACTGAATATGTGTCAGAGTCTGATGAATACGGGACAAAAATTGATGAGAGAACCTTGAAATTTATAAATCAAAATTGTTGACAGGAGAGGCGGTAGAGGGAATTAGAACGCAAATAAGATAACAAAGGACATCAAAATAACCACACTGTGTTTTCAAAGAATAGGAAGGCAGTTAATTTAATTAAAAAAGTACTAAAACGAGGTCCAGGGGGTGTAGACGCATGAAAAGCAAAATGTTACCCATCAGACATTGAGTACTGCGTTTCAAATACAGTGATACCTTGGCTTAAAAACTTCATTGGTTCCCAGACAGAGTGTGTAAGGCGAAAAGTGTGTATCGCGAAAATTAATTTCCCATTGGAAACCATTAAAATGAGAATAATCCGTTCCCAGGTCTCCATAAAACATAATTTTCTACTTTCTAATTTTCTAAACTTTTCTAAGCATTAAAACTATACAAAATATACATTATTTTATGTATAATAAATGTGTTATGGTATTATAATCAAATAAATAAACTGTACGGTATAATAAAGTTGTTTTATTTACCTTTGTGATGGTCGTTGATGGCTTGATGGAATGGAGTGGCCGGTTTCATCAGCATTAAACACTGAGGAACATAACCTTCTTCTTTCACCATCTTGAGGAATGATCCCTTGTAGGTGGTTTCTCTGTGATAATTTTATCTAGTTCCTCATCAATTGTGTTCTGTTTAGCTGGGTTGATAGCTTTTTGCATCAAGTGTACAGATGGCTTGTGCGGGTTGTTTGTGGAGCCTGATTGATAGGTCCCTGCTCTAAAGTTGGGGGGAGCAGAGGACTACTCCCCGAGGCTAGACTAGAATAGTCCTCTGCAAATCTTCGTAAGTCGGATGTTACCTGTATATATATTTTCTTAAATTCAGGTGAGCAGCTTTAACCGTTGTCCCAGAAAGTGTTAAAAAGACACCAGAACTTGGACAGTTGACTACTTCCCCTGCTGTAATACACGCAAAGTTTTGTTTACTGATAAGAAGTTAAATATTAACCATTTTACTTTGTGTCCGTTATGTGTAGTCTTGAGATACCGATACTGTGTGTGCTTTACCCCAGTTGACAAAATGGCCGACATATGACTTGCTAAATCCAAGTCTGAACTTGACCTGTGTTGAAGTTTCGTCTGGGTTGGACATTTGCTACAATTGGGACAATCTTGCTGAAAGGTTTCATTCTTTGGTTTTGCACAGGTGACTTACTCCCACCTCTCTTATTCATGAATAAATTGGCTGCTGGAGGAGAGGAAAAACCCAACCTGGCAGGCAGGTTTGAGGCCCAACACTTTCAGTCTTGAGCCATAAACGTGTTTACACGCTACGGATTTATGCACTCTCCTGTTGGGAAATGTTATGGAGGGCTCCTTGGGGAAAAAAATGGAGTTGTTCAGACTTAAAGGACAACCGACGCCTCTGGACAAGTGTCCATAATTTCCAAAATCACTTCAAATGACTTCTACTGAGCGTATTTTACAAAGATTCCACCGCATATAGCTATATTTTACGTCTTAAGACTAGCGCTGAATATTCAGGAAGTCTTGTTTTTGAGTTAGTCACGAGTCCGTACGTGACGTCACGAAAGGAACGCCCCTGACCGAAAAAAAGACACATTGTAGCAGTCCTTCCATCACGTCAATGTATTTTGCTGTACTTGTTTGGTCTGAAAACATCGTGTTGCACCAAAAAGCCGCCAGAGGAGTGCGACCAAGCTCCATGGAAGGAATTTATCAGCCTGTGGAAACGAGCTGATTAATTCATCACAGGAGCTTGGATGCCATTTTCTGCCTCTTTTTGGGTGATACATTTCCCCCAATGTTGCCTCAAAATGATCCGGAAGGACTTATTTAATCGATTGCAAACATTTATGCTTTCCTCTTCAGAACTATTTGAATCATATTCATAACTGGATGAGTAACAAGAAAGCATCTTCTCCGAATCTGAAGCCATTGTTTTGATTCTAGAGCGAGGCGAAGACGTCCTGGCGTGACGTCACGAACAAGGGGGCGGGACCTTCTGAAACTCGCCATCTCCGAGGTCGATTTTGAAGTACTTTTGGGACACTTTAACTCATTTTTATTGGTGTTTTGTCATTTGACTAAAAATATCAGCTTGTGGGTTTTCGGTATTTTAGATGTTATAAAACGTTTTTCTGATGTCAGTTAGGAAACAAAAAAATGGTGTCAGTTGTCCTTTAAGTTAGGGAAAGGGTTCGTTCTGTGTGGATTAGGTTCTGACACATCTGCACCGTATCCTGAAACCATGGAAAGTGTGTGCGAGTGTGTGTCGTCTTAGTAAAACCCAGTTCAGTTACCATGGTATCAGCTGGACAACAGGGCTACACAGTGGGGAAGATTAAGATGTTCAAGTCGAAGCTGGCCAACAGAGTGTGTGTGATGTTAGCGTTCCAGAACATTCCTTATTTGGTTTCCAGGAAGAAGAAAAAAAAGTCGCAAAAACGGGATTGAAATAAACAAGCGGCAAGACCGAGAAGGGAGAGGCACGGAAAGAGTCGTGGTGATATAGCGCATGTCTGGACGCTATTGGCAGCCGTTCCAGTCGAAACATCTGGAGACCTCATTAGGTAACAAAAAAAAAGTGGGGCAGGGGGACTGGTGCTTGAGTGTCTGTCATAGTTGATAGAAATCCAATCACTCCCCCTGAAGTGTGGTGATAAGAAGATAATCTGACAACTGGGGGAGTACGAGTCGGCTGGGTCATCGTTTGTTGTGGTCTATCTTATCAACCGAGAGTTCTGGCATTTTAATTATCAGTTTGTAGCATCTCTTTGATGATCAAGGCATCTCGGACTAAAATTTGCTCTTGCTTCGTTGGGCTGTATTCCCCTTTAGACCTTCTTAACTCATTCACTGCCAGACAAGTGCAAAAAATGTGTCCACTCCAGTGCCAGGGTTTTTGTCATTGTCACTCGAATTCCAGGATCCACGGAATATTGAGTTTTTGGACTACATAAACTTTCAAGACAGTGTAACCCGCCTTAGACTTTCTTCTTTCATCAGAAAAATCGAGATAATTCCGAAATTATATGGGTCTGGAGTTATCTGAGCTTGAAATGGGGGCGGCTGTACAAAATAGAATACAACCTCTTTTATATGTATTTTATATAGGGTTTTTATAACAGCTGAAACTGTAACAAAGCACTAACATGGACAAAAGACAAATGCTGCCCCCTTCTGGAAAGGAAAATTACCAGAGGCCTTGGTTAGTGCTTTATCAGCACCCAAACAAGAAAAAAACAAAACCCAAACAAACTAAGGAATGGCGCTCTACGTCATATTTTCAATTCCGGCATCAATTCGGGAATGGCAGTAAAAGTTAATTTCGGATCGGGAATCGTTTTGTGATTGTAGGCGGCGATAGCGTTGTGTGTTCATATGGAGTGAAACGCAGGCTAAGGAACAAACAATTATTATTTTTTTGCCTCATCATTTGGGGTTACGGTATTTTACAAGACGCACCAGAGTATAAGGCGCAACCCCAATGAATGGTGCATTTTTTAACTTTTTCTATATACAGTAAAGTCTCGTTATATCGATATCGGTTATATTGATAGTACCGCTTATTACGATACTATTTCTATGAACGCAAGGAGAAAATTACATGCGCGCAGGGTCGGATATATCGATAGTCCGGTTATATCGATATTTTTTCGGACTCCTGTGAATATCGATATAACGAGACTTTACTGTATAAGACGCACCTTTAATGAATGAACAAAGTTTCTAGCTATAATATAGAAATATATAAAGGTTTTCTAAACATCAGGCACACCACATTGTAAGGCGCTATAGTAGAGACTGGGGTTACGCACTACTTCTTCTTCAGGGTCCAGTTTTCAACAAAATCAAGTCTTTTGGGTGCGCCTTCTACGCCGGAAAATACAGTACGTTAAAATGCAGTTAGAGCAGAAATGTCACATTTTAGTTAACATTTTAGAACGCATGGATGGAAGGTGACGTTAGATTGTGGTTTACAGTCATTCTTTTGATTTGGATTAGATTAGCCTTTATTGGTCTCGCAGTGGAATACTAATTTTAAAATACCATTTTGCGACAGAACAAGTAGTCAACAGTGACTTGACAAGTGACAGCCGGCTTTAAAAATGTTTTTTTTTGCATCTTGGCACTGCATACTGTTCATTTTAGAGTGAGTAAAACTCAGCAAGGTATTGACTGATGTTATTTTGAATGCATTTTGTTGTGGATATTTAGAGTCATCCAATGCCAAATACTTAACATAGTTGAGCATTCCATTGTCCTCTTCAAGCGCTAAAAAAATCTCACCTCCAGCACAATAGGCACTTAAAAATATACTGTATATATATATATATATATATATATATAAATCCCAGCCTGTAATTTTCTGGTTGATCTCAGGTGACCAAACCGTGGCCAGCAGCGACAACAGCAGTTTTCCTGCGCATACAATACCAACAACAACCAGCTGCCACCATCATTGTTCTTACCCTCAAGCCGGCCGTCTGATCGCGCAAACAGACTGAGCTCAATCGGGAAATCTCATCTCGATAACGGCAGCTGGACCGGCACGTATCCACTTGCGCGCACCTTCTTTTTCTTTATCAGATTTGGAAGCTTTTCACCTCGCTTGCCACTAAGCGAAGTCTCGGTGCGCCAAGGCTTGCAGGAAGGGAAACTTTGCCTCGTTTGACAGCTGCACTTGAAACAAAGAGCTTAGACAGCAACTTGAGGGTGTACAGTAGGTTGAGCTTCGATTGTGCTAAGTTTTAATGAGGCTCGTTTATAAAAAAAAAAAAAAAAAAAAAACTTGAACTGCAGGACGGTTCGGCTTACCTCTGCGGATCTTTAAGAAAGATCTGTTATTATTTGCTGACTCTTTGGTTTTTCTCTTTCAGGCACCCCCGTAATCTGATAACATGAAAAAGTGTCTACTGTAATGGCTGCTGTAATAAATTGCTCAAAATGGTGGTTCAGTGGCATGTAAACGTCTAAGAGGACAATTATTATTTATTGATTTATTATATCCTTCAGATATCATCAAGAGGCAACGACATCTACAACCATCACAAAGGTCAATAAAACGACTTTATTATATAGTAGTTTATTACTTTAATTACAATAAAATAGTACCTTTATTGCACATAAAATAAGGTATATATTTTTGTAGTTTTTTTTGTAAAAAAATTATGTTTTATGGGGACCTGAAAACGGATTATTCTAATTTTTAATGGCTTCCTATGGGAAATTAATGTTTAGAAGACACACTTTTCACCTTGAACACACTTTCTGGGAACCAATTAAGTTCGTAAAATGAGGCACCACTGTATTTTTATGTATGTTCTGTCGTACTGCAGCAATTTTGAAATTTTATTACAATCTATTGCTATCATATTCTCAAACCGTGTCACACGTATCCTGAAAACACGAAAAGCAGAGAATACTGCAGCTGTTAATGGAGTCAATTTCAGAGCCAAGAAGCCATGGATACGTTTCGATTTCTTGTTCTTATCAGTGTTGGGTCACGGTGGCATTTCCTGTCTCTAACAAGAGCAGAAGGTGGCACAGGATGAGAGCTACTTCCTTTGCTGGCACACCCAAAATGTACCCACTTGGATGCTTCCACTCGCCTCTGCAGCGAGGAAGTGGATGGTGACAGCTCGGCCTCGAAAACCCTCACACGGTTTTATTGAATTGCTTCAAGGTCCAAACATTGCATTCTGCGGTCGAGTCCAAAAGTGCTGGCAGAACTTGACAAAAAAAGTTTTTATTGTCCCACATAATAACTATTGTTCCAATCCTTGAAAAGAAACATTTTTTTTTTCTTTTGCGCACATGCTCAAGATGTTAAATTGTATCCGTCTTCCTAATTAAGTCCAGTGAAGACATTGAAAGTCTATGTAATGTCTTGAACAGACAGGGTGGGGTTCGTATGCCATTGTATATTCCATTTGACGCTTTTTAGTTGTGAAATTCTATATGAATGATTCATCCCCAGTCGTGGCACTGTCACGGTTTGCAAGGTGATGGCAGATGTGGATCCAAAAAGCAGGCAGGAGGGAGCAGCAGGTTGTGTTTGTTGTATTACAATAAAGTCAACAGGAACAAAATCCAAACCATCAAAGTCATCCAAACAGAAAAAATACAAAGTATCAAATAAAGACCAAGAATAAAAGTCTGCCAAGATTAAACAAACACATGCACGGCATACAATGCATACGCAGTGCATACAATTGCATACAACAAACAACAATGACCCGACACCGGATGGTTGTGCCGGGAGTCCTTTTGAGTGTCACTGATTGTAACGACCAGCATTGGTCGCCAATCTGAACGTTGCACTCCGCCACTGATCGGGATGACCAGCACCTGTGCAGGTGCAGGCGGGGCTGACAGCGCCACCCTTTGGCCGCGAAAAAAAATTACAGGCCAACCCCACCCCCTCCCAGCATTAATTTGATTTATTGGTGATTTAGCTAAATGGCACAATCATAGGATTTAAATGTGTTAGTTATTTTTCATGAACAGATTACTTATTTTCCTTTCCGGGACAGCATTTCTGTGATTAATACCGTTTACTATTTGCCTACTGTTTATTTTGGACGATTACAGACTGCAAAGTTGAGGCTGTAATTACACTTGAATGCATTTAAACATTAAAAACGCCCCCTTTCACCACAGGGTCGACTCAGATTGGAGCGTTTCGTTGAAGGCAAGTCACTATTAAATTCTTCTCGCTCAGATATGCCGCTCTCTGTAATTTAGGCTTTGCCAACGTAATGATTGTCGTCATCTTTGCCTACTCTCACACACACAAGTTTCAAACTTGGGACTAATGTTATCTTAACTCATTCACTGCCAGACAATGTGAAAAAAATTGTCCACTCCAGTGCCAGGGTTTTGGTCATTTTGACTGAAATTGAAGGCGCTTACAAATAAAATGGATTATTATTATTATGATTATCATTATGTTAGCCCTGTTGGGTAACTGTGGGGTAGTTCACATGGCTGAAAGTTCAGCTGTTCGACTCTTTTGATTGTCTCTATTTTGCTTTTTCACAAACAGATCCACCATGACGGTCACCTTTCCTCAAGGGACTGGCCACATATGTTCCAAAAAGTTATCTCAAGGCTCGACATGGCTCACCTCGACATGGACGTGGCTCGGTTCAACGTGAAAACACACCTCTGTTCTTTGGTTTGGCACTTAATCTCCTCCTTTGAATTGTTTTGTGAGTCAAAGAGTATACGAGAGACTGATTTCGATTGAATTAATCCATCTCAAACAGGAAATTTCAACTGCACTTTCACATGAACTTGAAACAGGATGCTTTGGTATTCCACTCAAGATGGTGCTGGGAATTTTTTTACGTACATGTTTGACCTGCTCTCCAGAACATGTTTTGGCAAAGTTTTGGCCATTAATCATGTTCTGTTGTCACCAAACAATAGCTCCCAAACGGTTGTGATCTTGTAGGTTGTAACCTTCGGAGCTTTTGAAAGGAACTTTTTTCCTCCCTTTGTCCGGAATGCCTTGTCATATTGCGGGAGAGGAGGAGTTGCAAGACAGAGAGAGAGTTTATCGCTGGGAGAATAAGCCATTGTGCATCATGAACACCAAATGAATTCACTGAGTGGGTGAATATTGTAGAATCTGCCCTTCAAAGAATTTTCTGCGCGTTGTAAAAATGCATGGACAACCCACAGAAAATCAAAACTAGCCTGTCATAGTAATTTTCAATATAATAATAATAATAATAATAATAATAATAATAATAATACATTTCATTTATAAGCGGACACTTTAAGTCATTTTATTGGTGTTTTGCATTTGACTAAAAATATCAGCCTGTGTGTTTTGGGTATTTTAGATGCTATAAAACGTTTTTCTGATGTCAGTTAGGAAACAAAAAAATGGTGTCGTTTTCCTTTAAAGGAAAGGGGAAAGTGAGCCAGAACAACTTTTTGAGAAAAAAAAAAGGTTTGTAAGTATTGTGTGTTTGCTGTTGTAACCGAGCCGATAAAGCTAATGAGGTACTTTGAGGCGAGTGAGATGGAGGTTGTGACTCAATGGCGGTCCGATGGTTTTCTCAGGTCAATAAGGAATGGTTGTTTTGGGCTCACGGAGCGGCCGGATCTCCACCTTGTGGCTTGGACCCCATCTTGCAATGCGTGGCAAGCATGCTCGAGCAAGCACGACTCGGGCACACACCCTCCAGCCCACACACAGATTACCCCGGTAAGTACCGTAATGTGGAAACAGTGAAATTGTGTTTTATTTTACTCTCATGTGCTCTGCATCTTGACTTCATCCAGCTTCACCAAAATCAATACAAGAGCTACTTCCAAAAAAACGCTGAGTGAGGAATTAGCGGGTGAAAGACGGAAGAGGAAGTCCGGTGTGGAGAGTTACAAGCTGGAGGGTCGCGAGGTCATGAGTGAAACCTGATGTCATTGTTCAAGTATGCAAAAAAAAAATGTGTTAAAACACCCACGCGACAATCGCGGGAAACTATGAGGGTCACGGGAGACTCGGAGTCAGTGGGTCTTTAACCCTTTGAGGCACTCCAGTGAAACTTTTATCGTGTTATCAGTTGACAGGGTGCTTAAAAGGCTTTATAAAAGTCTTTGATAAGAAGAGACACTTTCTGTCACATCTTGATCAGGTCTGCCAACTCTTCGGAAGTATGCGAAGGAGGAATGTCATATATTCACTGTTTCCACCGTGATTGCCACGGGAATAGTAAATCCCAATGTGTTTTGCATTTCCCCAATGGTGTGGATCAGCCGGATGACGAGAGCCGCCTCCTCTGTGTAAATAGTCTTGCGTCACACCGCTGTAGCCCAGCAGTGACTCAACACAGCAAAAAGATACAAGGAAAACAAATGAAAGACTTTTAATTTTAGACATTATTTCCTATTTATTGTGCATAGCAGTTTAGACGATACAGGTCACGACACAGATGACATCATGCGAGGGTTGCAGGTTACCCCAACGACGACATGCGTAGCTCAGGGGCATCTTCTAAAAATAGCTTGCCAGTAATGGGCCAATGTGACTTCCTGTGATTGGTTTAAAAAGTGAGCAGTTCAAAGCGGTTGCATATATGTATGTATATCAGCGGCGAGGCGTGCATTTCATACCTAGGCCTTCAGTAGGGATACGTCTCGTAGTGATAACTATTTTATGAATGACGCAGTTACAGCTGCAACTGCGACTCATATAAAAAGTGTGCTGTGATATACTACAAGTCCACAAGAGGGTACCGTTAGCTAGGAAATAAGGCCTGCGAGAAGGCCTTGGTGACGATAACTCCAAAGCAACTATTTTATCGACACTTATTTTATGCTACAAGGCCTGCAGAACTTCTTGTGAAGGTGCCCAGGTAGATTTCTGACCATGGTAACAAATCATGGCTGAAATGTGATTGTGATTAAATACAAAATCACACACCTGGAAGTAGCACAACAGGGGAAAAGCAATGAAAAGAAGCTGAAAGACAATTTGGAATTATTTAATAACAATTCATGGATAAAATATAATTAACATCAGTCAACTATTCAGATGTTTTTAGGCCAGCTGAGAAGGCCTTAGATTGGAGGCCCTGACAGTTCAACACTGATATATATATTGGTGATAATATATGACGATCGAACCTCACCTACATATAAAATATTGATTGTTAATTGGCCATTTTGGTGTTTGTAGTAGAAGATAACACAATTTAGCATAAATGCTAATTCCGAGCATAGTCCTGAGGCAGCCGAATTGACCTTTGTGGGACAAAAAGCATTTTTTTTTTCAGTTTTTTAATTTTTTTTAGTATTGATTTGATGTATTTTTGAAATCAATAATGTATTTTTCAAATACTAGATGGGTAGAAGGTATTGTAATTTGGTCAATTAAACTACAATTGTACTTTACCTACCGTATTTTCCAGTGTATAAGGCGCACTAGAGTATAAGGTGCACCCCAATGAATGGTGTATTTTCAAACTTTTCCCATATATTGGGCGCATCGGTCTATAAGGTGCACATTTAATGAATGAAAAAGTTTTCCAAATATAATATATACATTTATAAAAGTTTTCCAAATAGAAGGCACCCCACATTACACTGTAAGGCGTTGCAGTCGAGGCTGCTGTTACGCACTACTTATACCAGGGGTGTCAGAGTCGTTTTTTGCAGCGGGCCACATTGTAGATATGGTTTCCTCCTGAGGGCCGTTATGAATTTGAGGAAGCCATTAGAATGTTTAATCCCCTCCACATATTACATACAGAGCGCTAAATAAAATAATAACTAGTTTTCAAATCTGAAGTCAAGAAAAATGACTTATTGTGGTTTACATCCAAAAATATGACACTTTGGTTAGGATTTTAGCAAGTATAATGGACAAGTTCACAAGTTTGATTTGCTTTCGCTGGCCGAAAAAAATTATGTGTCGGGCCGGATTTGGCCCCCGGGCCTTGACTTTGACACCTGTGACTTATACTAAGGAACATTGAGTAGCTGACAGTAGTTGTGAGACTTGTTGTGGCTCAATATTACTTCACATATAAGGCGCAGGGTCATATTTTGAAGAAAATTAAGGCTTTTTGGGTGTGAAAATATGGTACTCTGTTCTGAAAGTAATTTGAGAAAAGGTCTGAAAACCTAAGACGCTTAACATAACAGAGGGTCAATAGGTGCAGCCCCCCCCCAAGTGATTTGTGAACATGTCATTTCAAGTTTTGCCCTGCCGTGTCTTCGTCTCCAAATAATATGCTTCAAGACGTTTGGGAGCCACATGAGCATGACTAAAGGAGGAGGAAGAGAAGAAAAAAAAATGTCCAACCCCTCAGAAGATTTCCTGTTTCATGAAAAGTGCTCGTACAGTGAGTCATATAGGGTACGTCCTGCCCAGTTGTGTTTACTCTCGCTGCAGCTGAGAGAGGGGGGAGAGCAACAAGCGGACCGAAGAAAGTTCGCTCAAGTCTGGATATTAACTCCTTCGTCTAAGCTTCGGCTAATTAATGAGAAAGAGAAGGGGGCCATTGTCCGTTTCTTCATGGAGCTACTTCGCTTTTCCGCTTTCTGGTGTGGAGCGATAATCTGCGGTAGTATCGTGCTCGAGCGAGCGGGTAAGTTTGACTTGACTGTTTCAAAGTTGTTGTTTTTTACTGGTGCCAAAGTTAATTGGCTGATACTTTACTGTTTTGTATCTCTTGAAAAGTCTAACGTTGCCATTTTTTTTCACCTAAACCCCACAGGTGTTCGACGTGCCGTTTTATTGTTTTAACCCCGTGTGGCGTTCAAGGCGTCTTGATTTGAGGGATGGCGTCTTTTCTTCTGTTTACTTTAGAACTTTTTCGTGTCTTTTAAAGTAGCGGTTTAAGTTCCACAGGGCGGATCCGTACACGGATATGTCCATCTTTGGAGTGCTAGCCGCGTTGTTTTTACAGGTCGTGCAAGCAAGCAAGCCCCCGCTGTGGAAGACACTCTTGTGCATTCATCTGTCTCACGGCTCCCCCTAGCCTGCCTCATCTCTCCCGGCAATTAGACGTATCCCCGGGTGACAATTACTCGCATTTGGCCTCTCCCAAGCCACCCTGCGGGGTTGAAATGTCAGTCTAAAGGGGTTGCGCTAATTATACAATTATCTATCGCCAGTACTCAGGCATGAATTCCCCCCTCCTCCCCACCTTGACCACAATTCCAAAACTCCACCCAGCCCCACCGGAATTACTGTCAAACGACTAGCTTTTGGAATTCCTGTCAAAAAGTTAGTTTGGAAGGGCCAAAAGTCTAATCTCATGTCACACAAGATGATTTAAAACAGCAATATCATGCTTGTATCTTACTTCGTCCCTTTAGTGTGTGCATCTGTCTTCAAGAAGCCGGCTCTTCTTTCTCACTGCAGGTTGCATAGTATTTCTGCAGCAGCAAACCGCAGGGTTAACTCCACCCTGAATACTGACAAAGAGTGCTTTTGTGGCAAACACACACACACACACACACACACACACACCACCTTTCCCCCCCTGCCAGTTGTGAAGTCAGGCATGTCCAAACAGACATCGAGCTTCTTCCCAGCAAGGGGATTCTTTTAGCTTCTTCGTTCAAGATATTCAGCATTTCAAGCCGGTCCGACAACAACGATGCACTGATGATAGGGCGCATGCTAAAAAAAAATATTGTAGCCGATAAACTCATTCCTCTGGCAAAGTAACAAAGGGGCAGCAGTTCCATTTTTTACATGTTTGCGCTTTGTTCCACCTTCAGCTGTTGTTAAAGTGCTACATAAACCAATATGTATGTATTCCATTGTATGTATTTTGCAAAGCCGCCCTTATTTCAAGCTCATATAACACCAGATCCATACAGTATCATTTAGGAATTAATTCCGATCTGATGAAAGAGGAGAGTCTAAGGTTTCTTACGCTGCATTGAATGTTTATGTAGTCCTAAAACTAAATATTCTGTGAGTCCTGGAATTTGAGTGACAATGACAAAAAACAATTTTTGCACATTTCTCGGGGGGAATATGAACCCCAAATTTGTATCGATACTTTTCAGACCTACCAGTATAAATCTCTGTAGATATGCTTAAGAAAATGTAATTGTATTTTTCGCCCTTGTGCACGTTAAAAGCATACTTGTCCAACAGATGAAAACATTTTTGTTTAAGTATCCCTTTGTCAACAATATTTTGTAATTTGGACAAGTGCACGAGCAGGTTCAGTTTCCTGTGGTTGTGCTCCTTGTGATTTTGCTTTAGCAATAGTATCACATTTTCCCATCATACTCTGTCTTGGAGTTCCAGTTACTTCAGAGCTCACTTCTTTATTTCCTCACTTCAAAATTGAGTCTTCATGGGAGTCCTGTTTGCTTACATTCTTTTGTAATTTTTGGACATTTATGCTTTTATTTTGAAAAGCTTTTTCAAGCATTTTTGTGAGCATCTTCGCGTCACTCATGTCTCGTGCACTTGTACAAATCCCGACTCAAAGTTTGAAATTGATATTTACCGCTGCCCGTCTTTATTTTAGATTTACAACCCAGGGTGGCCTAACACATTTTCACTCGACTGAATGACTGCTTTTTACTTTTTGAGCTAGTATGCATGACGAATGAGGGGATGCATCCATGTCTGCTTTGTTCTTGGTTGTCTCGGATTAGTCTCCACGATAATGATCTCACCCTCGAGGCGCTCTGGCGCAGTTGTGTCTGTCGGCTGGCAAAGTCAAGTCAGAACAAGAGTAGAGGCGGTGGATTAAAAAAAAAAACTGTCATTTTAACTATTTTTTTTTTTTCCCAAACGTTGTCTTTTTCTCGCCCCAGATTCGTACATCATCAAGGTACGAAGGCTGTGCAAGTTTTGCGACGTTCAACCGACCAGCTGCGCCGGTCAAGGAAGCTGCAAAGTGGAATGTGACATCACCTCCATCTGCACACATGACGACGACGTGTGCGTCGCTATTTGGTGAGGATCCGCCCGCACTGCTTTTTTCGGAGTGTTTTTTGTCAAGTTGACGTTAACCGAGCTGTCTGTACTTGTTTAACATTATTGTTTGTCTGTTCGCAAGGAGGAAGAAAGACGACAATGTCACATTTGACACCGTCTGCCACAATCCGGCCCATAAACTGTACGGCCTGGTTCTGGACGACTACAACAACAGCAAGTGTGAGATGAAAGAAAGAAAAGGAATGGGCTCGTCGTTCTTCATGTGCTCGTGCTCTGAGGACGAATGCAACGAACGGATCATCTTTAACTCCCGTAAGTTGGAGAATCAGATCCATCCGAGACGTCTGTTATGAAGTAAAAGTTTTAAGGTACAGTGATACCTCGGTTTACGAACCCCTTGGCTTACGAACTTTTCGGTTTACAAATGTTAAATGTATGAAAATTTTACCTTGGCATACAAACTATTTTTCAGGATACACACAGAGCTGCCACAATGAGTGATATGAGCCCGTTCTCCTCAAAGAAAATGGCAGCCGGCTTGTTTTGGTCCTCTATTCCCCACCCCCAGTCGTCAGTTTAAGCCACGTAATTGGTCAAGAGCGCAGCACTGAGGGGGGTGGTTTAAACATTAAAGGCACAGGCAGACGACAAAGACAGAGTGACAAAATGGATAGAAAACAGTGACATTTGGACATTTGATAGTTCAAAGGCAGAGTGTAGACTGCAAGAAGACAAGAAAGGAACCAGCTATTAATGACGTTTCTAGTGTGTCTGCTTGCACCTGTTACTGTTGCAATATCACAACTTCCAAGATGTACAACCCAGAGCTCCTTGAGACACTTTATGCAAAAAGCTATCCAGTCCAACAAACCATCAACGACCATCACAAAGGTAAATAAAACGACTTTATTCAACAGTAAATTTTATTTCTTTAATGATAATACCATAGCACATTTATTATACATAAAATAAGGTATATTTTGTATAGTTCTAAGGCTTATTTAGTTGAAAATTATGTATTATGGGGATCTGGGACCGGATTATTCTCATTTTAATGGTTTCCCTATGGAAAATTGATTTTTGGAATACACACTTTTCACCTTACTGTCTGGGAACCAATTAAGTTTGTAAGCCAAGGTGTCACTGTAGTCTCAGTCAGGTACAGTCACAGGTTTGTTGGGAAGGAATGGCTCCCCCCCCCCTCTCTCTCCGCTGAAAATCCAAACAAGCCATCTGGGGGCCATGTTGAGGAGTTCAGACATGTGGTTTCCTGTTTCGAAAAAAAAAGAGAGAGCGAGAGAGCAACAAGATGCCCTCCCCTTATTGACACAGCTTCTCCGCCTCACAACAACTTTTTTTTAATTTCCCAAATGCATCCCTGAACTCGAATTCGCCACTTTGGGTTCTCACAAAATTGGAAGCTAAAAACAAAATTTCAGTGCCTGTCTAGAAATACCATTTTTAAAACATTCTATTTAGTAACTAAACCATAAAAAGGCACAATTATAAAGGTGTCCCCCCCACCAAAACCATAGCTCAGCTCCCAGACACAAGACTTTCCAAATTTGAAGCCCTAGACATAAACTATGAGGAGATACAATATGTGGTTGACTGGGTCATGGTTTGGAGCACTTTGACTCTGCGGTGTCAAGACTAACTTTAGCTGCCCGAGACATCAGACATTCCTCTGGGACGGTTCGCGTTCCGCCTTTCTTCTTGGGCAGCTGTGATGATGCCTCAGATGCTGTCTTATCGGGAAAGGTTTTTTTTGCAATGGAGAATCTTTCTCGGGAAGACATTTATCGAGCGGAGATGACACTCCAGTCTAAGGAAAATAAATAATACAATTTACAGATCATGTCTTATAGAAACTTTTAATATAAAATGACCACGTCTAGTTGCACCTGCTGCTTTATCTTTCCTTGTTTGTTTTCTTGCATGACTTTGTGTTTTATTATTATTATTATTATTATTATTATTATTATTGTTATTATTATTGTTATTATTATTGTTATTATTATTAGGACTATTATTATTATTATTAGTAGTAGTAGTATTCTTATGATTATTATTATTATTATTTTTATTATTAATTGTATTTATTGTTTTGCTTGAATTTAAATAACGGATTTTTGAATGTTTTCTTGGCTGAAGCATTTTTGCACTCACAGTTCCAGAATCAATTGAACTCATTCACTGCCATTCACGAATTTGTTCTGGAATTGAAAATATGACGTAGAGCGCCATTTCCGAATTTGTTGTTTTTTTCTTGCTTGGGTGCTGATAGAGTGCGAGCCAGACCTCTGGCAATGTTTTTTCCCTTGCACAAGGGACCAGCATTTCCCCTTTTTCCATGTTAGCGCTTTGTACCAGCTTCAGCTGTTGTTAAAGCGCTATATATACCAATATGTATGTATTGCATTGTATTTGCGCAGCCGCCCCCATTTCAATCTCATATAACTCCAGACCCATATCATTTAGGAATTAACTCTTTGTTTTCCTGATGAAAGAAGAGAGTCTCAGGTTTCTTATGCTGCATAGAATGTTTATGTAGTCCTAAAACTCAATATTCTGTGGGTCCTGGAATTTGAGTGACAGTGACAAAAACCCTGGCACTGGAAAGGACACCTTTTTTTGCCATCATCTGACAGTGAATGAGTTAAAAATCAAAAAATACAATCTCTCAAGCCTTCTTGGGTTCGTCTTGTACTTATTTTTTTTTTGGTATGTGTTTCTCAGACGTGGACTCTCAGGTTGCCATCATCCTAGTCAGCCTGGTTCCTCTTCTGGTCATGGCGATTGTGGTCATTACTTCCTTCTACTGCTATCGAGTATACCGCCAGCGCAAGGCCAACGCCAAGCGCAAGAAAGGCACCCCTCTGGATTTCAGCGACGCTCACGCCATCATGGGCGACGACGAAGGCTCCGACAGCAGCTCCACGCACGCCAACAACCTCAACCACAATACGGAGCTGTTGCCAATCGAGCTTGAC
This sequence comes from Hippocampus bargibanti, assembly GCF_051943395.1. Taxonomy (NCBI): domain Eukaryota; kingdom Metazoa; phylum Chordata; class Actinopteri; order Syngnathiformes; family Syngnathidae; genus Hippocampus; species Hippocampus bargibanti. The sequence continues at coordinate 9,314,771 of NC_142753.1, read as the reverse complement.
ATCCAGGTGGGGAAAGGTCGCTTTGCCGAGGTTTACAAAGCCAAACTCAAACAGGGCTCCTCCGTCAGCGACGAGCAAGGTTTCGAGACCGTGGCGGTCAAGATTTTCTCCTACGAGGAGTACGCGTCCTGGAAGAACGAGAAGGACATTTTCTCCGATGCCGACCTGAAGCACGAAAACGTGCTTCACTTCCTGACGGCCGAAGAGAGGAAAATACAGAGACAGTACTGGCTGATCACCGCGTACCAGCCGAAGGGTAACCTCCAAGATTACTTGACCCACCATATTATCAGCTGGCACGACTTATGGTTGCTGGGGGGCTCACTCGCCAGCGGATTGGCTCATCTGCACAGCGACCACTCGCCGTGCGGCCGCTACAAAGTGCCGATTGCGCACAGGGACATAAAGAGCTCCAACATCCTCGTGAAGAGTGACTTGACCTGCTGCCTGTGCGACTTTGGCCTGGCGCTCCGGCTGGATAATTCCCTGTCTGTGGATGAGTTGGCAAACAGTGGACAGGTAAGATCTTTCTTATTTGCAACGTGGCCGCCTGATGTTCTACATCACTCTGGTGGTTTCTGCGATTTTAATCAGTCATCAACATTTTGTGTTATTGATCCACTAAGAGGAGGAATATGTTTTTTTTTCTCTCTGGAATAGTGACCACCACAGCATATACAGTATATACCCATGCTGAAGCCAAATTGAACATTTAATGAATAACTTCAATCCTTATCCGGACAAGCTAGCGGGCTAAATTAAAGATCCAAATAACTGAGTGCGTCTTATAAAAAAAACGGATTAGATTGGATTGGATTTGCCTTTATTAGTCTCACAATGGAGAAATTTACATTTCACAGCAGCAAAGTGATGAAAGGAATGAAAGTTAAAAAAAAGAAATACATGAGCTGCTGGAAAGGCAGCCACTCTCGCGGCGCCGTCTTGAAGTCAAAAGAACAAAACAAAAACTAAATAACAAATAATATGACAACACAAAGACACAGAGAGTCATTCATTCTTCAGGACTTGCTGTGCCCTCTTTGGGATGACATGAAGCAGTTCTCGATGAAAGAGGAGAGGATCAAAGCGTCTTTCCACCAGTGGATCAGGGACATCATGGTGGAACGTGCACGTCGACTACAAGCTAAATGTTGAAAGCAAACACGCAGCAGATGAACCTTTATTGTCTCACAGTGAGGGTGAATTTACATTTCACATCAGCAAAAACAAAATACAGGAACTGCTGTAAAGGCAGCCAATCACGCGGCGCCATCTTGAATTCAAAAACAAATAATATTTAAAAAAAACATTCAATTTAAATGCGCTTTTCATCGCATTCAAAGACACTTTACAAGAGCTTAGAATGCAAAATAAAATGTGCGCTTGAAGACAGGCATACATAATTGTTATCAAAATAGATGTAAAATTAAGCATGCATGGGTAAAAGAGACTAAAATGTTTTAAAAGCACTGCGGAACAGGTTAGTTTTTAGCGCTAATTTGAAGGAAATAAAGTGACACAACACAAAGGACACAGACAGTTATTCAATCTTAAGCGCTTTCTGCACCCTCTTTGTTACATGAAACAGTTCTAGATGAAAGAGGAGAGGATCAAAGCCTCCTTTTCACCAGTGGTTCAGAGACGTCACAGTGGAACGTGCACGTCTGTAATAAGCTAAGTTTTGAATGCATCAACAAAGCTGTAGCATCCATTGATGAAAAAAGACTGTCTCACATCTCCTATCCCACGTAAATTTGCTTCAATTCCAAGCCGCTGTCAAAATACTGCTCATTACAAGCGCAAAAAAAAACCACAATCGCCCCAGAGCTGTCCAGCGAGGTCAGTCCAATGGCACTGACATTCCTCCCAATCAAAAACAGTGCTGCCATATTCGTGCTGCATAGACAGCATCCTTCAAAAAAATGAAAGAAAACAAATTACGTGACGTGCCGTGTTTGTCTTTTCGCTCTCAGGTGGGAACCGCCAGGTACATGGCGCCGGAGGTGCTGGAGTCCAGGATCAACCTGGAAAACATCGAATCCTTCAAACAGGCCGACGTGTATTCCATGGCGCTCGTCCTGTGGGAGATGATTTCCAGGTGCAGCGCTATCGGCGGTAAGCTATCAATCACAAGCTTGCGTCTTGTAAAAGCAAATCGATTGCCGATTGAAACAATACGGGATCGATTAAAACGTCGTGACGTTCGAGCAAAAACAGATCTTCTATCTGTCCGACCTTCACTAATTTGTTTTCACAAAATGGCCCACAATCCCGCTTGTTTTTTTATTTTTTATTTTTTTCTTCCCACGTACAAAAATATGTCCGTTCTGTGGGCAGACTTTGAAAATAAAATCGGCCATTTCCTGTTTTGGCATAAGCACGGGCCCTAGACTGTTTTTGTGTCGACTTAACGACTGTGTAAGTATAGATGTCTTTATTTGTGGATGCCATATCTCTCTGTAGAAGTCCAGACGGAATTCTAGCCATGTCGTGACAGACCAGATGCTCGTGGCTTTATTAAAAAAATAAATAAAACATCTCCCGACGAACGTTACTTTGACTCGACCGACACTCACTCACTTGACATCTCCTCTTCCTTTCCATATTTTGTATTTTTGACACCCTGACTAACTCTTCCGTTGTGCAACATTTAGGACTTCTAGTTATGGGGAAGCGGCATTATTTCCACACACCACATGTCATTCCGAGCTCCAAAACGTGACGGCTTCTCTATATTTCCTCACGTATATTCACACATCGTCTTTCAAGCACTTCCTTACCCTGGAGCAGGTGATGCTGCAGTTAATGACCCACCAGACTGCAATGGAAACAACACTCGAGAGCTTTACTCATGCCAACACGGACTATGTTTTTTCCAACACGATGAAAAGCAGAACCAGAATAATAATTGAGGGCAGACTCAGCCAGCGGTTTTGTTATTTTTATTTTTTTTTAAATCTTCTACTTAGTGTACATACGCAACTGTCCGTTAACACGTCCACGTTGTGAAAACCGAAGAAAATTTGAAGTTGTTCGCCATAGCGCCGCAAGCTGCTAGTGTCTTTCGAGCTGACTCATTGCAAGCTGTTTGAAATGGTTGACATCACCATCATCCCAACTTGTCCAACCTTGTCAACAAATTGTTTCAATAGCGTAATTAATCATTGGGTGAGTCATAAGACTCGAAGGGTAAGCCGGTGTTTGCTGATACCTCATGTTCGTGTCGCTCACAAGAACAAAAAAAGACAAATCAAGCTAGGAGTTTATGAGAAGCTGTAATGGCCGCCATCTCCTAAAGCACTGATGTCAAAGTCAAGGCCCGCGGGCCAAATCCGGCCCGCCACATCATTTTTTTCGGCCCGCGAAAGCAAATCAAACTTGTTAAATTCCATGATGATTGCTAAAATCTGAGCCAAAATTTCATATTTTCGGATGTCAACCACAATAAAAGTCATTATTCTTGACTTCAGATTTGAAAACGAGTTATTCATTAATTTGCTGTGTGCTCTATATGTAATATTTGAAGGGATTTAAACATACGTTCCCCAAATTCATAACGGCCCTCGAGAGGAAACCATAACTACAATGTGGCCCGCGGCAAAAAATGACTTTGACACCCCTGTCCTAAAGGGTTAAAGTTCAAAGTTGGTATTATTATGAGAGCAGCGCTCAAATGCTTTATCAACATCATCACATTTAATCACACCAATGTAAGATTGCTTTTATATTAAAACGCTTCTCTTATTATTATTCTTAACTCATTCACTGCCATTTCCAAATTTATTCGGGAATTGAAAGTATGATGTGGAGCGCCACTCCCAAATTTGTTCGGGTTTTGTTTTTTATTGCAAGGGGGGTGCTGGTAAAGCGCTAGTTAGACCTCTGGCAATATTTTTCCCTACCACGATGGCACAGCATTTGCCTTTTGTACAGCCGCCCCCATTTGAAGACCAGATAACTCCAGACCCACATAACTTAGGAATTAACTCAGAGTCTAAGGTTTCTTACGCTGCATTGAATGTTTATGTAGTATTGAAACTCAATACAGATAACATCCGACTTACGACCGAGTTCCGTTTCGACCAAACGGTCGTAAGTCAAAATGGTCGTAAGTCGAATTGCATTCAAGATTTTGAATAGAGACTAAATGACTCGCAAACTCCCCCCTCTGGTGCCATCACGCGGTCGAATGCTGCGCGAGAGTGAGACAAGCGTAGGTACTATAATAAATAAAATACAATCACAAATAGAATGCAATAAATAAAATACAATTACAGTAAAGTCTCGTTATATCGATATTCAAGGGAGTGCGAAAAAATATCGATATAACCGGGACTATCGATATATCCGACCCTGTTTGTATGTAATTTTCTCCGTGCGTGCATAGAAATAGTATCGATATAACCGGGACTATCGATATATCCGATATCGATATAACGAGACTTTACTGTATAAATAGAAACAATCCTAAGTCGCTTTTTTGTGTTCATTTTGCAGGTAATCTATTTGAAATTGCAGCGTTCAAATCTTGGTATAAAACACGTGGCGGCCATTCTGAACAACCAATTCAGTGTCTGCGGTTAGCCACGTTTCGTCTCCCAATCACCTGAAAACAATATAATGTGTCACCGTTGACTTATGGATCCTGTTCACCTTCAAGGAATGTTTCTCACAAGACATTTTTGTGTTCCTTTTACCTCCCAACGGTGAAATGAAATATCCGCCGCAGTGCATTAAATAAGATCCAGCATGACGAACGTTCCTCCAATGCTGGCGTGGAGGCCTTTTTATTTCCCGTATAATTTAGCCGGTACGGATTTAGAGCTTGGAAAGTCTCTGAAGGCGTTCCTCCAACGGGTGGGGCCAGGAAGGGGATCATGTTGGAGCGCGAATTGACCATGAGGCGGTAGACAGAAATGCCTCGAGTCCCCGGAGAGAGCAATTGGGCGGCCAGACTGGAGATGAGGAGGAGAGGTTAAGGGCAGCTGGTCTCCAGATGTCATCTCATCCATACTGTCGGTGCTCCAGGGCGTGGCGGTCCCTTTTTTTTTAATGAGGGTAGGCGAGGGTTAGCATTAGTATCGGTTTAAATTAGGCTGCTAAACTTTGAAAATCTCCGTTTATTTACATTTTACTCACTAAATGGCTGCGAGGGATACAGAACGAGCATAATGGAAGCCAGAAATGGACGCAAGTTGATTTAGAGGATGACTCACACTGACTTTGGGGGAAACGGGCAGTGTTGTTGCGATCCCTTTTACGAGGTCCGCCTTGTACCACGTCAGTCACCATTTTGGCTTGAAGAGAAAATGTACAAGACAGCGAACGGCGCTGTAAAGACGTCTGTGTAGGCTCTTAGTCGTACAGGAGTGGTCCATCAATGAGGTTTAATTTAGACCGTGCTTACAACAGACTTCTTAAGTCGTTACCACGTAGGCTTAGTCATGCTTATGAGGTGATACGAGAGCTAATGGGCAATCAGAGCCAGGCATAGAACATTAGAGGTAATGAGACAGAAGAAAAGAAGTATTCAGATTAGCTTCAGGGAATAGTCCACTGCACCCCCAACCTTAGAGCAGGGACCTATTAGCGCAGAGGTCCACCACCTTTGTCCATTAGGGATATATATATAGGGCCAGGGTTACCAGTACAACTTTAGTTCGCTTATGAAGCTTTTCGGATGAGGAGCGAAACATCCGATACCTTCAAAGAAGTACAGATAACGGCTGAAGAAACATTTTCATCGACGCCGTAAAGATTTCTCATGGATCTACGTCCTCTTTGTTTTTAACTGGCTGCTGCCAACCAAGCGTTTCGCTACATCTTGTTAGCCAAAAATCGCTTTGCGATAAGGCGGCGGGAAGTTACAGACCGTGCGAAGAATATCTCGTAAAATGCATCACGTGTTTGTCAATAAAACAATTCGGCAAATATTTTCGATATCTTGCATGTTTTTCCCCTTAAAAAAATATTTTTTTTTTTTAACGTGATGTTTTTGTTGTTGTTTTTCACACAGAGGTCAAAGAATATGAGCCTCCATTTGGAAATTTAAGGGAGCATCCTTGTGTAGAAAGCATGAAGGACAGCGTGCTCCGAGACAGAGGAAGACCTGAGATTCCCAACAGCTGGATCAACCACACCGTAAGAAGCAACCCGACACACACAATCACACACACACACGTCAAAATTGAATTTGTCGGACATTCAAATTGGCAACCGCAATCACGTGTCATGTTTGATCAGTTTAGTGGTCTCATAAAATATATTCTATTTGACAAAAAAGTACCCTCAGGAGTGCCAGATTGCAGTTTTGGGGGCTTTCCCCCACCCGTTTTATTCAGCTGCACGTCAGCATACCACACAGGACTACTACTACTGTAAGATTAGCCGGCTTGCAGTTGGTGTGGGCGGATAGAAATTGCATTGCGAGCCGCCAGACGACGAGAAAGGGAGGGAGGGGCAAGTTGGTATGTGAAGGAGGGGAGCAACAGATGGCGCGACCCGGGACGTTTCGGCGAAGGATTCTGTGTCCCGGCCGGATATTGAAATGTTCGCAGTCATGTCTATACCCATATTACTTGTCCACGGTGGTTTCCCTGCCCAATGCGATTGTTTACATTCCTCGCGTGGCTAATGTTTCACAGGCAATCAACTGCGCTAATACAGACGCCGGATTCAAAAGCCTTCCCCAAAATACCCCAACTGTGTTGATCGTTATGTATTTTGCAGTGGAAAACATTAATGCTTTTCGTCCACTATCACTCAACATTTGTAGTTCTGTGTTTCTGAAAGGTTTTGTTTGTTGACTTCTTTTTACACTTAAAATGAATGTTACAATACAAAAATAAACTGGCCATACAGGAAGTAAAGTTTTAAACATTTATGTGATTATATAACATTTCTCTATTTCCTGGATGTTTTTTTTTTTGACATACAATGGTACCTTGCTTACGAACTTAATTTGTTCCCAGAAAGTGTGTGTAAGGCGAAAAGTGTGTATTCCAAACATTAATTTCCCATAGGAAACCATTAAAATGAGAATAATCCGTTCCCAGGTCCCCATAAAACATAATTTTCTATTAAATAAGCCTTAAAACTACACAAAATATACCTTATTTTATGTATAATAAATGTACTATGGTATTGTAACTAAAGAAACTAACTGTACTGTAGAATAAAGTCGTTTTATTTACCTTTGTGATGGTTTTTGATGGCTTGATGGAATGTATAGCTTTTTGCATGAAGTGTCTCAAGGAGCTCTGGGTTGTACATCTTGGAAGTTGTGATATTGTAACAGATGCAGGCAGACACACGAGAAACTTCATTAATAGCTGGTTCCCTTGCTTGTCTACTCTTCAGATGGCTTGTGCGGGTTATTTGTGGAGCCTGATTGATGGGATATTTTAACCTTGCAGTCTACGCTCTGTCTTTGAAGTATCAAAGTTGAAACAAGTCCAAATTTCACTCACCGCTCACTGCTGCGTGTGTCCCCTCCCTCCTCTACCACGGATCTTGACCAATCACGTGCAGCTTTAACCGAAGACTGGGGACGGGGAATAGAGGAAAAATAAAGGCGGCTGCCATTTTCCAGCTTTGTTCACTTCAGAAAGAACCGGCTCGTTGGCGAACGACACATCACTCATTGTGGCGCTCCGTGTTTTTCCCCAAAAAATAGTTTGCATGCCAAGATTATATTCTCGCGAATTTAACATTCGAAAGTTCGTTAGCTAAAGCGTTAGGAACTGACTGTATGTTTGCTCCCTTCCGCCCCCTGCAGGGCATCCAGTTGGTTTGTTCCTCCATCGACGACTGCTGGGACCACGACCCGGAGGCCCGTCTGACAGCGCAGTGCGTGGCCGAGCGCTTCGAAGACATGGAGTACTTGGACAAGCTGTCCGACTGCTCCGACTCGGAGGAGAAGATCCCAGAAGAAATTATCGTAGTGGATGAGAAGTAGGGTTCTAAACACACACACATATACACACACAACATCGCCCTCCTATTTCCTGTGTTGGGCGACTTGAGAGCAAACTGGAAACATCTGAAGTTAACTCCAAACACGGATGGACATTTTGGACCGTTGTCATCTCATCTACACGTGCAGTTCTCATAAACCAACAGGGGTTATCACAAAGATTAAGCTTCAAACCCAAATACTTTTTGCACTTTATCATTTAGCGATGCACAGTAAATAGCATACGTTTAGTGCCGCTGACAAATCATTTTTCAGGCATAAAAATTAAAAGGAATATTTAAAAAGAAGAGCTTTTATTAAAATGGAGAGATTTTTATGCAGCAAGACCGCTTATGTCCGACGCTTTGTTCAATTTTACTGGCTTTAATTAAATATGACTGAGGAGTGACTCACGCGTAAAGAATCCAGAGCGATGTGTTAAAAGCCACTTTGAACCAAAAAAAAATCAGCCTCAGAGGACACAAATAAATGAATGTGTGTGCGTTTGTGCGTTGGCGTGTATGCGTGCGTGTGTGTTTGCGTGTTTTTGTACAGTAAATAAGGAAGTCTGCTTAATCATTGCCAGACACTAAAGGGGAATAAAATATGTGCAGTCTGTTTAAAAACCTAAAAATGTCAGCTTGCTGCCTGGAAAAGCTGCACACCTTTGTTTTGTTTGTTATTTTTATTATGTTTGTAGTTTTTTTTTTTTTTGGGGGGGGCAGAACAAGGACTATGTACCCCATTATGCTGTAATGGGAAAACAAAACTACACCAAAATCATTTGATCTATACAATTTAAAAGTATTCAAATGTCATTTTCCAGATAAGATATTATTAACCCTTTGAGGTTACTAACTCTTGGGTTACAGGGGTGTGCGTGACATGGTGCCGTTGAGGTTTTCATGGGTTTGTCAGCCGGTTTGAGCAAGCCAATGAACTGATGGGTTGTATTTGCTATATTTTGTATAAGCCATGACAAAAGTATGCCGCATTGCCTTTTCATGTTGTATCAATATCGACACTAACTCTGAAACGAGCATATTTCAGAAAGGAAAATTCACATCCTTCTTTTCTTTTTGCTTTCCGTTTTCTACCCTTTGCTCAATTTTAGCAGGAGTTCACCATGTTTACATTTTGAAAGGCAGACTGTTGCTTTTTTTTCCCCCCTCTCCTCCTCCATTAGTTGGTCCTGGGCTGGTCTCGTTATTTCGCCCCATCGTTTCGACATTTTGGCAGGATCTGGGCCACAGACATGGGGATGAAAGCCAAAAAAAAATTTGCATCACTCATTTCTGTATCGTTATCATATTCCGGATTAAACGTTTTCATTGATTCTCCATCTCTTGAGTCCTTCTTTTAGGTTGGAAATGTTCCAGGCATTTGAAAGGGATGAAAACATAAGGTTCCAGATCTCACAGTTGGTCAAAAAATGATGTCACCCGATCAATAAACACAGTTGAGCCCTTTTCTATCGTGTGGTATACAGTGAGACCTCAACTTACAAACACCTTATCTTACAAACTTTTCGTCTTACAAACTTCACATTTCTGAAAATTAAACCTTATAATAAGCACTATTTTCATAATACACACCCATTACGGCTGTCGAAGTGATCTTTGGCGGAAGCACACGACCGAACAGCACCAGAGGTTATGTTACCAACAGTCCTTATGGAAGGTGACTCCCCTTCCATAAGCCATCAACGACCATCAAAAAGGTAAATAAAACTTTATTTTACAGCACAGTTTATTTCTTTAATTACAGTCCTCTTGTAATGTGCCTCTCTTTCCAAACAGCAATTCTGTTTGACCTTCGACCTCCAATGCCATTCCATCAAGCCATCAATGACCATCACAAATGCAAATAAAGTGACTTTATGATACAATGCAGTGTATTTCTTTCATTACAATACCATAGCACATTTATTATACATAGAATGAGTTATGTTGTGTGTTGTTTTAAGGCTTATTTCGTTGAAAAGTATATTTTATGGAAACCCGTGAACGGATTATTCTCAATGGTTTCCTGTGGGAATTTTTTTTTTGAGATACACACTTTTCGCCTTACACACTCTGTCTGGGAACCAATTAAGTTCGTAAGTTGAGGTCTCACTGTACTTTGGATCATATGCTAGCTTCTCCATTGTCCCTCACTCTTCCCCAGATTGTTCTTTTCCTCTCAGGCAATGTTTTGCAGCACACTGATCTTCTGATGCGGATTCAGCCTACCTTTGACCCTACTCCCTCTGTTTACGTGTCCCTGGAGCTATTTGGCGTCGTGTAGTAACAACATGGCGGTGTGAGTTAATTAAAAGTCTTTACCCTTGATTAATGTGATCAAATGTTCTGCGCTTGACTTGAAGAAATATTGATGAAGAAATATGATGAAAAAAAATGACATCAATTCCATTATTTATATTAATGAATTGCCAAGTTTTGTCACAGCCAGGTCGCTGTTGTTCATAATGTGCTTTTGTCATTCAAATCATGCTCTTATTTATTGATTCGTACATCAATTTTCATCCAGCAATTTTATATTCTAGGGCCATCCGGAGCACACCCCAACTTCCACCCAGAAAGGCTACAACGGGGATTCAAACCAGAATCTCTGGACCGTAAAACAGGTGTGCTGACCATGATTGCATTTTTTTTTTTACCTCTGCATTAAACTGGGGAACACATATTTTTTTTTTGTTGAGGTAGGTTTAGGTTTTCCAAAAGTGTTCCAAATCTCATCCAAGGAATGAATGTACTGTATGTTTGTTTTCCAGGTTGTTAGCATTACCTCATTTTGCATTTAATTTGACTCTGTCCATGACGTTAGAAAAGCTACAGGGGTCTGGAACGTACTGATTTGACAGCATGTAAATCGAGCAAACACATGCAAAAGCTAACAGGATTGCTTTTAATCTACTTAGTATACAGTTTGTACTATGAGATTAGTTTTTCCCGCCATGTAATCCAAACGGGTATTTGTTTTAATTTCAGTTTTAAAATGTGTCTTTTACACCTTAGTTTTTTTTACTGGAGTATCTTTGTTTTTTTTTTTTACTTTTTACATGAGTAAGAGTACTAACAAGAGTATTTGTTATACCGTTATATTTATACAATATCCAGTTATTATTCACGCTGCATGCTATTCTTCGTTACACCAGAAGGGGGCGTTGTTGGACAGCAGGATACAATTGATGCTGATATGATTTGCCTCCGTGTCGAAGAAATAGATTCAAGCAATGTAAAAAATAATGCCACTCCACATAATTTCCTCTGTCAAATATCCCTGCAGTGGTGACATGTTAATCTATAACTAATTTACCAAAGACTAAACCACTCAGGAATATCCAACGCTGTGTCAGAATTTGCCACAGTTGGTCAAAACAGTGTCACGGAAATGAGTCACAAGCTGAAAGCATCACCTTTCTGTCCCGATTTAATCCCATTAGACGCTTTTTTTAAAAAAAAAAAAAAAAACGATTGTGAAATCTGATCTGAGTGACAGGAAACTATCAAGTGTCTTTTAATCCGCTCGATAATATCTTGAACTCAGACTGCGTTTTTCATGCATTGCAATTGGGGTTTCTTGCCTCATCACAGTACAAGAAGAAACTCAGATTCAAATTTGCAGAGATTTTAACCTGAGTGTCGTCGAATGAGGGACGACATCAACATCGCAGGGATAATACTCGTGGGCCTAAATCGGCAGTGCATCTTCACCTAAAAGCTAGCAACCACTCATTTGACGACAATGATGTTAAAATCTTAGCGAAAGAAAATAGATGCTTTGAAAGGGGAGTAAAAGAAGCAATTCTCATAAAACAGCAAAATCCTTCACTAAATCGCCATGGTGGGGTGAGGTTGCATCATTCGTAAAACAGACTTCTTGGGCATTATAGGCTTAGTTATGCTGATGAGGTGATACCAGAGCAAATGGGGCAATCAGGCCAGTCATAGACTCCATACTCAGGCAGGACAATAGAAGTAATCAGTGTAGCCGCAGGGAGTAGTCTTCTGCTCCCCACAACTTGAGAGCAGGGACCAATCATAGCAGAGTCTGGCACCGCCACGTCTGGACGTATATATATATATATATATATATATATATATACAGTAAAGTCTCGTTATATCGATATTGGATATATCGATAGTCCCGGTTATATCGATACTATTTCTATGCACGCACGGAGAAAATTACATGCAAACAGGGTCGGATATATCGATAGTCCCGGTTATATCGATATTTTTTCGGACTCCCTTGAATATCGATATAACGAGACTTTACTATATATATATATATATATATATATATATATATATATATAGGGCCGAAACTACCGGCAAAAGATTTTAGTTCGCTGACGAAGCCTCTTGGATAAGAAGCGAAACGTCCGACACCTTCAATGAAGTACAGATGACGGCTGAAGAAATCTTTTTCTCGATTTCCTTCCTTAAAAAAAAATAATCTGCACAATATTAATCTTCCTCCATAGAAATGTTTTTCCTTTGTGTTTTCACACACATTTGTTTTCTTTCACAACAATCATCCCATCTGCACTAAGAGGCCGGGTAACTTTATTTAGGAAGCGTGAAAGGTGCTCCGTCACATAAGCGATGGAGGGCAGCCGGAAGGAAGATCGATAAGACTTGTGCCCAGCGTAGTGACTAAGTTACAGATGTCAAAGTCAAGGCCCGCGGGCCAAATCCGGCCCGCCACATCATTTTTTTCGGCCCGCGAAAGCAAATCAAACTTGTTAAATTCCATGATGATTGCTAAAATCTGAGCCAAAATGTCATATTTTTGGATGTCAACCACAATAAAAGTCATTATTCTTGACTTCAGATTTGAAAACGCGTTATTCATTAATTTGCTGTCTGCTCTATATGTAATATTTGAAGGGATTTAAACATTCTAATGGGTTCCCCAAATTCATAACGGCCCTCGAGAGGAAACCATAACTACAATGTGGCCCGCGGCAAAAAATGACTTTGACACCCCTGGACTAAGTGGTCGCTCTTTAATGAAGTACCTCCAACGGTTTTTATTTTTTTGTATATAGACGGCACGTTGACATTAATTTTGGGATGAAAGTGAAGGAATAAAGGAAGCTTCCTTCACCCGTGTAGGTCTCATAATAGGCTATTAATCTAGCTGTCTGTCCATCCCTCTGACTATTCATTCACCCGTTTGTTTTTCTGTCTGTCTGATAATCAATGTTTCCACCTGTCTCCGTCTACACCCAACTGTCAGTCAATATGTAAATACAGTATATGCAATTCTCCTTCCTGTCGGTCCCTCGCTCCGTTCATCATTCACCTGTCACTCGTTTCAAATAGCTCCATCGGCCAATCTGTCCTTTCTTTGTACGCAGGCTTGATTTGGTTTTGTGATGGCTTCGCAATCGAGTGTGTAGTCCCCGCGGTTGCTATTCAACATTCATCCGTTGCATCTCAGGAAAGCAGCAAGGTCGCTTGGGGAGGGAGGTTGTCAAGTTGAAAAGTGAGGTAACGCTCACTGCAGTCCTCCGCACCGGTGGCATTTTCCAATGTATGGTTTAAAGGACAACCGACGCCTCCGGACAAGTTGTGTCCATAATTTATAAAATCACTTCAAATGACTTCTCCTGAGCGTATTTTACAAAGATTCCACGGCATATAGATATATTTTACGTTTTAAGACTCGCGCTGAATATTCCGGAAGCCTTGTTTTTGAGTTGGTGATGAGTCCTCACACTACGTCACTGAAGGAACGCCCCTGACCGAGAAAGCGACACACAATGCATTTTGGGTACTTTGTTTGGTCTGAAAACTTCGTGTTTTATCCGTGTTGATGGCGAATTTAGAAGGAAAACATATAAATAACGCGATGGTGAATCGTTGTGTGTTGCACCAAGACTACTACTTGATACTAGTTGACACAAATTCCCAGCAGACAAATCAGCCCATTTCCAACGGAGCTTGGGCGCCATCTTTTGCATTTTCTGGGACGCTACATTGGAATCCTGAGGGGTCGAATTGATACGAAGGATTTCTTTAATCGATTGCGAACATTTATGCTTTCCTCTTCAGAACTATTTTAATCATATTCATAACTGGATGAGTAACAAGAAAGTATCTTCTCCAAATCTGAAGCCATTGTTTTGATTCTCGAGCAAAGCAAGACGTCACGGTGTGACGTTACGAACAAGGGGGCGGGACCTTCAAAAACTGGCCACTTCTGGTTTCATTTTGAAGTCGTTTTTGGACACTTTAACTCATTTTTATTGGTGTTTTTCATTTGACTAAAAATATCAACCTGCGTTTTGGGTATTTTAAATGCTATAAAACGTTTTTCTGATGTCAGTTAGGAAACGAAAAAATGGTGTCGGTTGTCCTTGAAGGTCCTCTATTTGAATTCGTCATTTTTTTCCTTCCAAAACGACTTCATAAGGAGATTTCTAAAAACAAGTGAAATATCGATCCATCAAATGCTTGCTTTGATGATGTAGAAGATAATTTGGGGCGTAACATTTGGCTTACTTGACAGTTCAAGCCATTGCCTCGCTTCTCTTTATTTTTCTTTTATTTTTCTCTCTACCTCTCATCAATAAGTAGTGATGCAGTCCTGCAGGCTATCAGTGGGGTTCCGGCAACTGGATTTCAAGGCTAAATTGTTGACACAGAACTGTACTGTAAAACATAAGGCCAATATGACATCATCCAGGTGATAAAATAAAGGATTATGAGTACAACACTTAACCCTTGGAGGTCATTCATAAAAACAAAACAATCATACAAATACTGTATAATGAACGTGATTATACAAAAATCCCTTGGGATTAAAAACACAGCTAAAAATAAATCAGAGTATTTTTCACAACAGCGATACACCTTCTATTCATGTTCAGACTGGCATGAATAAAAAAGATAATTGGATCCAACCCCCGTTGCCACCCACTCCCCTTTTTCTGGTGATGAATAAATTTGGTACCAAAGTAAAAAAAAAATCAAAAGACAGATTTAATATGTGGAAAAACAGTAGTTGTCTCCATTCTGGGGAGTCTCAAAAGAAGCACCTGATTCATCTTCGACTTTGCATAGATGAATAATCACACAAATCACGCCATGATTGATGATAACGTAATGATAGTTTACGCTACTATTTTACAGTCTCGGAGGCAACATAAAAAATAAAACGGGATTGCGCTTGGGTCCCAGAGAGGGAATTGACTTTGATGAGAACCTATAGCAGATCGCTTGTGCGTTTTATCAACATCAATCAGGAAAGCCGTACTGGTGAAATGAGGTCTTCCAACCTCGGGGTACTTTGTACTGTAAATATTTGTATATTCACTGTTTGTTTCATTCATGTAGACATCCACCTCTGATGTTTACATTCTAATTTTTTACCAGTTCAGGCTCTGATACACTTCTGAGAAATGGTTACACGGCAAAGGTGCCAATGACTATTTCTTGCCAAGTATCTTGAGGCCCCCTGCCACCCCTTTAGGACTGGCCTTTGGTAGATAGAGTATAGTGCAGTAAAAACACAGTTGAATGCCAAGTAGAAAATTGGCTTCTGTGTAATGTTATTGGGGCGCAAGCACATAGGCAAAAAATAAATCAAAAACGCAATGCAGATACAGTATTCAAGTCTTTCCCTTCGAAGACAGCGGGCAAAGTCGACAGCGCTACGCTTGCCTTGCCCATTGATTTTACCAGATTTGTTTCTGCTTTTGTCTGCTTCTGTCATGCATATTCTAATCTGTATCTTTCCAGGCCAACATGTGTGTTTTATTCCATTGTAGATTTGCATTCTTTTTCTCTGAGAGGATAGGACTACATTTTGTCTCAGTGACTCTTTAAGAACTCCAAACGTGTATCCACTTCTGACAAGCCACTCTCCAAGATGACCTCCATTAATTTTCATAATCATTTTAATGTAAATTTCTCCACTGTGAGACTAATAAAGGCATATCCAATCCAATCCAATCCTTATCCGCATTTCATCTCCCCATCGCCGTAAAAAAAAAATATCTGATCAACCTTTGATCACTCTCCGATCACCAATTCACAGATCTGTTAATCCGACTCCTATTAAAGTGCAATTTTCTCCACATGAATATTTCATTTTAATGATAAATAGTTTTGTTTTTAGGGGGTGGCGGGTTGGCTGTAAATATGACTATCACAAAGGCAAGATGATTGAGAGATTCGTGGCATTTTTACCGATAACAAAGTAAGTAACATCAAAACTGCCTCGGTTGTGCTCAATTTTGAAACAAATAAACCTGTTTAAAATATAAGAAAGCGTTCGTTTATATGAGCAAAAGGGAAATGTCGAGGGTGTCGCCAAACAAAGCGATGCGTGGGGCTCCCTCGCCACAAGAGGGCGTAATAAATTCCATTTTCGCGTAACATACAGTATAAAAGAAGCGACACAAACGTCATGATATATTTTATATAAAGATAACGTACGTCAATAACTACTGACAGGGGTGGCTCTTTATATAAAATCATACCAAAGATGGCAATTTTCATCACTCATCTTGCAATTCCAATTCAAGACAACAAATTATCCAATACAGTATACATCTTCTCAGTTTCAAAGCCATATTTTATTTCAACGAAAAAAAAGCCCACGTTTATTGCAGCATTGAATTTTTTACATAAAGTTGTGAATACATAAATTCTGTGTTGTTTTACCTGCTGACAAACCTGATCATCAATCTTTATGACCAATCCAAACTACAGTATGCATACAAGGGCACCACACTCGTATGGCGAGAGTTCTTATTTTCATGACTGCTGAAAGGATTTGCTTGCAAATACGCCACCACCCGAAAAAAATGCTTTCTTTATGAAAAAGAATGTTTTAATGAGCAGCCAGCGGCACATTGACACAAATTCAAAATCCTCAAAGTTAGCTGTCAACGCTACATTCAACTCGGTTTTAATTGGTATGGTGAATCTGTCAATCTCCACATTGCTCTTTTTCCATTGGGTAAATCACACTAAAACCCGCCTTATAAAACCTGTCGATTTTTTACAGGCCCTGGCGGCTTCCGGTAACCCCGCCCATCACATTCGTCTTCCTCTTTCCACCGGCGCTGTGGTGTGTAGAGTCGTGTGGATTGACTGTTGCGGTTTTGGCTCGTCGCAGGCGTGTGCATAACGCAATGTAACTGCCACAAGTCCAAATATCATTTTAAAAACGTTGATACATTTCTAGGTAGGCACCGCCAGCGAGGAAACGTAGAAGAGCGCGGAGCGGAGGGAGATTCGGTAGTTTTGGCTGGAGGGGGACTCTAGCAAACCGACCGACACCACGCGCAGAAATGGCGGAGCACCACGCAGTCAGTGACGGCAAGCACAAAGCGTCCGCTAATGCCGGCAGCTCGGTCCACGGGAATAGCCGAGCCGGCGCCGCGGGTGCAGCTGGCGGCAGAGGAGGCCTCTCGGGCGGACTGACACAGCCGGCGGGTTGGCAGTCGTTACTCTCGTTTAGCATTCTTTTTCTGGCCTGCCTCGCCGGATTCAGCTCCAGACTTTTCGCCGTGATTCGGTTCGAGAGCATCATCCACGAGTTCGACCCTTGGTAAGTCCAAACGAGTCAACAAGCTGCATTGACTGTTATTCTTATTATTTAAAAACACGGACACAATTATTGTTGCATTAACGCCCTATTTGAATGGTTGAGAGTGATAGATCATTCTAATACCGAAAAGGGAGCATTTCCTTAAGATTTTTGGGGTGATACTACTCATGTCAATGGACGTTTGGTTTGTCAAGGGAGCGTTGACATTTGACGCTTAGTCTTACGCAGCTAGACGGGCTAGTTTGACTACTTGTCTCGTGCTGAATTGGAAGACTCATTGAGTCCCACCAAGACTCAGTTTTACTCAAATTGGAGTTATAAATCATCTTGAGGAATGAAAGAGTGTTAGATTTCTACTATTTGCAAGTTTCAGACTCATCGAAGAGCGTATGACGTTGCACGATGTGGCGAAAAATCGTTCCAGCCGCTACTACTTCGATTGATAATTGCTGTTGTGCCGCAGGGATGCACTCTTATCGTAAAATTTTATTTTTTAGTAATTATGATAAGCGTATCTTGGGATATAGTGCTTCCGTTGGCATTTTAGTTGGTGCCAGTCACCATTGCGGGCGGTTTGTAACCCGGAAGCAGATGGCTTATTATGACCTGTCATCACAAAGCACTATTCAGGCCACTTTGGTCACGTGATTCACGCATAGACTTGACTTCCTATTTGGGTCGCATTTTTTTAAAGTAGTTAGGTTGAAGGGCATTATTTTAAAACTGAAATGGAAAAAAAACTGAAATGTAATATTACTAGTTTTGGTCTAACTTGCCAGAAAATAGTTTTGTGGCAATTTCCTTGCGTGTTTTATAATACATTTTATTTCAAGTGCCTTTCAAAGCTCTTAAGGAGACTTTACAGTCATGAATAGATACAATAATAAATAAAATACAAGTATAAATAGAGACAAGAGATAGCATACACAGTTTTATTAGTGCTCAAGAAGTGAATCTACTGGACAATTATAGTCAGGTGAGTCGTAGCTTTTGAAATATAGGCCAACGTTTTAACTATTTATACTGTGCAAAAAAAATTGCCAGGGGGTGAATTCATATTAAAGCACACTATGGGTGACATTACTTTACACTTAATATTATTAATATAACTTTTTAACACGTTTACTTGAACCATTTTTTTCTTCCTAGCATCTCAGAACGTGTATTGTGTTAGCACGACTTCATCCGGTAATTCGTTCTTGCCTCCTCTGATGTATGCTACCCCTTTAAAAGATTAACGGTGGGCCGGCTAAGCATCTTGTTAAAAGTCTGACCATTTTTACTTAGAGCCTGGAATTAGCTTGAAGCATTGACTTTAACATCGTTTCAGAGCGTTAAATACTGGTCAGAGGCTGCTTTCGCTCATTAGCGGCTCCCCACGTTCCACCTAGGTGGTCACTTGAGTATTTTTTGACACTTCATAGTGAGAGTTTGAACTTTTTTTGCCTCGTTATAAAGCTGTCAATAAAAACAACAGGAACTTTTATTGTTTTTAAATGTAGGATTAGTTGAAAGTCTTGCAAACGTGACACTGGTATGCCAGCGAGCGATTGTGCTATTTTTTTTTTTTTTTTTGCAGCTTTAACTCATTAGTTCCTATCGTCAGTAGCTTTTCACTCAAAATATTTTTGTGGAAGTTCCCATGAGAAAGATTTACCAATGTTGATATGAGATAATCATAAAAACGCACACCTGAATTGGATTTGCTGGCAGGTTGCGAGCAGCCAACAAGAACTCAGACAAATGTATATCCTCTGGGCTCCGAAACAATGAAATTGCAAATGTAATGGTGAAAAATGGTTGCTTCAGATATTTGTCAGGTCGATCAAGTAAGTGGATTGAAAATCCAGTCGCTATTCATTCATCTTTAGGGATCCTCGTCACATCACCGAGAAGGCCTACCTGCTCATTTTTAACATAGTGTGACACCTTTGTTTTTTTTTTTTAACAGGGTACAAGGTGGTCGCGTTTTGATTGATGCGAAAAAGCTGAACTGTTGCGAATGGTTTTGGTGCCCTACGTCTGTCACGTGCTAAATTTTTCATCTGCAGTCTATCTTTCTTGTTTTGTGATCGATTTATACCAAAAGTGATCAATGTCATTTTCCCCTCACAATAATTCCACAGTGTCATGATGACCTGTTTTAAATTTAAGTGCAAAGGTTTCGATTGAAGCAGAATACAAACATTTTCAAATGAAGTTCACCCTATATTTCATTGCTTACAATATTTAAAGGACAACCGACACCAAATTCTCAGAAAAACGTTTTATAGCGTCTAAAATACCCAAAACACGCTGGCTGATATTTTTAGTCAAATGCAAAACACCAATAAAAATGAGTTATGGTGTCCCAAAACGACTTCAAAATGACCTCGGAGATGCAGAGTTTCAGAAGGTCCCGCCCCCTTGTTTGTGACATCACGCCAGGACGTCTTGCCTTGCTCGAGAATCAAAAAAAATGGCTTCAGATTCGGAGAAGATGCTTTCTTGTTACTTATCCAGTTATGATATGATAGTTCTGAAGAGGAAAGCATAAATGTTTGCAATCGATTACAGAAGTCCTCCCGTATCAATTCGAGCCGTCAGGACTCCGATGTAGCGTCCCAAAAAATGCACAAGATGGCGCCCATGCTCCGTTTGAAATGGGCTGATTTGTCTGCTGGGAATTTGTGTCAACTATTATCAAATAGTAGTCTTGGTGCGACACACAACGAACGTTTCAGACCTGCAAGGCATTTAATGTGGGGGATGTTTTGTAGATTGAGCCATTGAAATGTCATTAAAATATGTTTTTCCCTGCCATGTTATTGGCCAAATCAGTAACTGAATCATAATTTATTAGATTCCATTGAGTTGTGGCATCGATTATTTTTAGAAGGCCTTCATTTTGACATCCAAAAAGCTGTGAATAAATAAATGTGCTTAAGCTTTTTATTCAACCTCATGACACTGTGAACTCCTGTCACGTTTTAAATTGCTTGGCGAATTTGTATTAAATTGAACCTCTGTGGCTCCGTTAGGACCTTTCAAAAAAAAAATCTCCACTGTAAACTCTCTGTCACAGCAAAAGAAAATTCTCTGGGCATTGAGATTAATTTAGGTTTCCTTAGCCCCACATACACTTTATAATATCATCCCTATAGCCATGAGCGATCCTTCATTTGTGCCATCAAAGCCCAAAAGTGTGACCCCAACCCCCAATAACCAGGATGATATAATTGGAAGACTATCTGATGCTTGATGAAACACAAGAATTTAGCCCTCCGCTAAACAAATCCCTTTTTCCTTCACTAAATTATGCATGCAGAGTCACAGTTATAATAATGTAACTTTGTGTTTTTACAAAGACGGGTAGCGAAACCCCTTTGGACTTATCTGTATTCGGCTTGGTTGCTCATTAAATTACGTGGTAATAACGGCTGCTACATCAAACGATTTCCGCTTGGGGGTTTCGGGCGATGAGACCACATTTCTTGTATATGTTGCTCCAACTTTGACAAAAAAAATAATAAGACAGAGCATGTGTTGCGTTTAATAATATAATGTAATTATATACAGTAAAGTCTCGTTATATCGATATTCAAGGGAGTCCGAAAAAATATCGATATAACCGGGACTATCGATATATCCGACCCTGTTTGCATGTAATTTTCTCCGTGCGTGCATAGAAATAGTATCAATATAACCGGGACTATCGATATATCCGATATCGATATAACGAGACTTTACTGTAATATAAAACCATAATATAGTTTACCATATTTTCCAGTGTATAAGGCGCAACGGAGTATAAGGCACACCCCCAATGGTGTATTTTCCAACTTTTTAATATATAAGGCCCATCGGACTATATGGCGCACCTTCCATGAATGAAAAAAGTTTTCCAAATACTCTCGTTATATCGATATCGGATATATCGATAATCCCGGTTATATCGATACTATTTCTATGCACGCACGGAGAAAATTACATGTAAACAGGGTCGGATATATCGATAGTCCCGGTTATATCGATATTTTTTCGGACTCCCTTGAATATCGATATAACGAGACTTTACTGTATAATATTATAATATATACAGCCCAAGAAATGCATCTTTTTTCTTACCAGGCGGACTAGTTACCTTACAATGTTACTAGCCAATCAGAAAATCACCTAGTGTTTTCTCTGCTTCCGACCTGGGTCGCTTTTTCCCCCCCGTCTCAAGTGGCGGCTTTCAGAAAATTCCACATTACAAAGCTGTTTTAACAGTTAAAGGTGTAAACAAGAAAGACGCGTATTCATATGGACGATAATATGGTCACGCGTATTGAAATGTGGTTGTCGTATCACGTGAGAGTACGCGAGATTCAACGAGATGCGTCATATGTGCAGTGGTAATACATTCAAGCGTTGTTATCCCGTCTTATTCTAGTTCCATCGATGAAGCGGTAGCGTGTCTTCAGGACATCATGATAATGGAAATAGCCATCGTGGTCCAGTTAATTATTTTTTTTGATCTCCTGGACTGACGTTCGGTCCATCGGGGCGACGGTATAATCCGTGCGGTGTCTTCATGACTTTGCTGTATGAAGCAAAGCCATCATGATCGGCAAGAAACACTTTTTTATGTCTGTTGTATACCCAGCAGCTTTATTTTTTTTTCATCACCCCGTGAACTCTTCTAAAAAAAAAACGTCAATAAATATCGTATATGACCACCACTGAGGTTATCATGACACACGGTGATAAAAATTATTGCGTCGTCAACAGGCATCACTGTCAATGCCGAATTAGTAAATGGAGAGTCTTCTGTTTATTCTTTTGTCTGCAAGACAGTTTAGTGTCAGTCATTAATCAAATTCTGGGTGATTTAATGCCGTTGTCTGTTGGGTAGTTTGCCTCAGTGCCTTATCCTATTTTTTGCTAGATGGTAACAATGGATTTTGCGGGGTCATATCTCCTAATTGGTTTTACAGTAAAGTCTCGTTATATCGATATTCAAGGGAGTCCGAAAAAATATCGATATAACCGGGACTATCGATATATCCCACCCTGTTTGCATGTAATTTTCTCCGTGCGTGCATAGAAATAGTATCGATATAACCGGGAATATCGATATATCCGATATCGACATATCCGATATCGATATAACGAGACTTTACTGTATTTGCATTTGTCTAGATTGGAAATGTGAAATTTAGGGGCATCGTCAGAGTTATACCTGCACTCACGCGGGGGCTGGTTTTAACTTTAAGATGCAATAAATTGTGAAACAGGTGTGTAGATATACCAGGATGTTTTTTTTAGACATACAGTGGTACCTTGGCCTACGAACTTAATTTGTTCCCCGAAAGCGTGTGTAAGGCGAAAAGTGTGTATTCCAAACATTAATTTCCCAGAGGAAACCATTAAAATGAGAATAATCCGTTCCCAGGTCCCCATAAAAACATAATTTTCAACTAAATAAGCCTGAAAACTACACACAATATACCTTATTGTATGTATAATAAATGTGTTACGGTATTGCTATTAAAGAAATAAACTGTACTGTAGAATAAAGTTGTTTTATTTACCTTTTTGATGGCTTGATGGAATGGATAGCTTTTTGCATGAAGTGTCTCAAGGAGCTCTGAGTTGTATATCTTAGAAGTTGTGATATTGCAACAGCAACACGTGCAGGCAGACACACTAGAAACTTCATTAATAGCTGGTTCCCTTGCTTGTATGTTCTCTTCAAATTGTACAGGTGGCTTGGGCGAGTTTTTTGTGGAGCCTGATTGATGGGATATTTTAACCTTGCAGTCTACACTCTGCCTTTGAACTATCAATAAAGTTGAAACGAGTCCAAATTCCACTGTTTTCTATCCATTTTCTCACCATTTTACTTTTGTTTTTTTTTCACTTGTGTTTTTTTGTTTTCAAGCTCTGTCGTCTCCATTTCGTGTGTGTGTGTGTGTTTTGAGCTCACTACTTCAAGGTGTCTTAACAGCAGCAACAACAAATATTCAATCGATGAGCCATTTTGCCTGTGCCGAAATGTTTTATTATGAACAAGCACCAGTCTGAGCGCACGTTTCAAAGATTCTATTCGATGCTTCGTCTTAAGACGCCCCCACAAAGCTCATCTTTTGCCACCTTGACAACAATATCTTGGGGAAATAGTCATTAC
Source organism: Hippocampus bargibanti (assembly GCF_051943395.1). Taxonomy (NCBI): domain Eukaryota; kingdom Metazoa; phylum Chordata; class Actinopteri; order Syngnathiformes; family Syngnathidae; genus Hippocampus; species Hippocampus bargibanti. The sequence goes on along the minus strand of NC_142753.1, from coordinate 9,291,093 downwards.
AAACTGTTAAAAAGTACATTTAAGAAATATTACTTGCATTTGGATCCGACAGTCTACCTCCCGAATATGAAATAATTGACAGTTGAGGTAGCTTTGTTTCCTACCCTGTCTCGACATCACCACAGAAAGCAAGTCGTCAATGAAATAGAGATCAATCCCGTTTCCATGGAGTCCCGAGTGCATACTTGAGGGTGTCTACCGTTTTCTCTTCGAAGATTATTGCTCAAGTCTTTTTCCCCGAATAGAACCGTGTCGAAACGGAAAATGTCGGAATGATGAAAGATACTTAAGTCAACTTGGAGTCACGACGGTTTTTCTCTGACGACGAATGCGTCATAAAAAAGTTCAACTCACCGCAGTATACACTTTGTCTGCTGCTTTTTATTGTAGCGCTTAATTTTACCCCAACTCCTTTTTCACTCAGGCACTGAGAATAATGTCTTTTTGTTCCTGATATTTATTTGTTTGTTGAAATTGCTGCATTTTGGGTTTGTGTCCACCATGGCGCGCGATGGATTGCCATTATTCGCGTTGCCTGGACAAGATGTAGGATGGATTTTTTTCAAAGTATATACAGTAAAGTCTCGTTATATCGATATTCAAGGGAGTCCGAAAAAATATCGATATAACCGGGACTATCGATATATCCGACCCTGTTTGCATGTAATTTTCTCAGTGCGTGCATAGAAATAGTATCGATATAACCGGGACTATCGATATATCCGATATCGATATAACGAGACTTTACTGTATATATATTTCTTTTGTGGGTGTCCTTCAGCTGACCGCAATTTGGCAAGCGACGTCAAAGCCGAAACTGCGACCCAACTGTATTTTTGTGTCTCCTTTTAGGTTCAACTACAGATCAACGCATCATCTGGCAACCAATGGTTTGTACGAGTTTCTCAACTGGTTTGACGAAAGAGCCTGGTACCCTTTGGGAAGGATTGTGGGCGGCACAGTAAGTCCCCTCAACGTCAAAAAAACCATTTCCCATGATGTTTGTCTTATCTTTTTCTAACCAGGCTGCATTTTCATCCATAATTAGCATTCCGGCAGCGCCGTCGTTGCACTTTTCACGTTCTGACAATGACGCCACCCATTGCTATAGTCTCTCTTTTCAAGAGCGGGTGGGGATGGGTTGTCTGTTCTCATGAATTGTGTATGATAACATTAAGCATGCTAGCACTCAGGTGGTTACGCCATTTTAGCAAATCGGGACCTTTATCACTTACCGTGACAGTCAACTTTTTTTTTTTGTCTCTCTCTCTCCTCTGGACCAGTCCATCCTATTTTCATTTCACCCGCACCCATCGCGCATTCCGCCGAGGAAACCTGCCAGATACGCGTCCCCCCAGATACCACAGATAAGAAAGGAGTGACTTTTAAACGCGGCCATCCAAAATGAGCACTATAGAAGAAAGGATACACCAAACCTGGTAGACAATGAATAAAGCTTTTTTTTTTTTTTTGCCGTATATTTGTTTCCTTTTTTTATTGATTTATTGATTTATTTAAATTAGATAGCCTCTTAATGAACGTTTACTGATAAACATTGGATTGCATTAGCCTTTATTAGTCTTGCAGTGGATAAAATTACATTTCACAGCAGCAAAGTTATAAAAGGAAAGAAAGAAGTAGGAAAAACAAAACACAGGAGGCTGCTGGAAAGGCTGCCACCCTTGTGGTCAAAAGCCTTTCCAGCTACTCCTGTATTTCGTTTTTCTACTTCTTCCTTTCCTTTCCTATTCCTTGCTTCACTTAGCTTCTGTGAAATGTAAATTTCTCCACTGCCAGGCTAATAAAGGCTAATCTAATACAGAGAACAAAAAAACTAAACAAATAATATGACGGCACAAAGACACTGTCATTCAAACTTTAGCACTTTTCTGCTTGATGTATGAAGCAGTTCTAGATGAAAGAGGAGATAATCAAAACATCCTTTTCACCAGCGGATCCGGGACGTCATGGCAAAATGTGCACCCCTGCTACAAGCTAAATGTTGAAAGCAAACACAAAGCTGTAGCATCCATTGACGAAAAGAGATTGTCTCACATCTCCTGCCCCACGAAAATCCACTTCAATTCCAAGCCGCGACAATTCCACATATGCATCGGTGCTCTGTTGACACTAAAAAAAAAAAAAAAAAAAAACAAGGCTCGTGAGACCACTTGCTGACGACTGCCTACTCGGGTGCCATCTTGGACTTCTTTATATATATATTATGCACTCCATTTAAAAAAAAAACACAATTTCAACCTCTGTGTCCGTCTCTGCAGGTCTATCCCGGTTTAATGGTGACTGCGGGTCTCATCCACTACGTGCTCAACCTGCTTCACATTACGGTCCACATCCGCGACGTGTGCGTCTTTCTGGCGCCCGTTTTTAGCGGCCTCACGGCGATCTCCACTTTCCTGCTGACGCGGGAGCTGTGGAACCAGGGCGCGGGGCTGCTGGCGGCTTGCTTCATCGCCATCGTCCCGGGCTACATCTCCCGCTCGGTCGCCGGCTCCTTTGACAATGAAGGCATTGCCATCTTTGCCCTGCAGTTCACCTACTACCTCTGGGTATGTGGGCTTGAATTGTCTTTTTTTTTTATTATTGTTTCATTAAAAAAACCACTCAAGGCCAGATGAATAAAAATCAGCATTCACCCGAGCTGCTCCTGTTTGTAATGTGCCTTTACATCAACCCAGTGGTGGGCCGTGAATGTCACTCTTAGGCCTTCAGTAGTGCTATGTCTGAATCACTTCAGAGCTGCGAATGTGGTGTGATTTACTACACGTCCACTCGACGGTGCCGTTTGCTAGGAAATAACTGGTGACTTGAATAAACTTAAGAAATACTGTCATTAAACTGTTCTAATTTTTACTATAAACATGTGGATTCATGATAACCTCATAAAATTCCAAAAATGTCTATTTTTGCTAGCTTCGGAACTGTCTAAACTTAATGATGTCCTTCTATTCTTAAAAAGTCAGTCTTGAAAATGGAACCAAATCCATTTCTTCTCCTCCTTCAGCCATTGTGGGTTGACAAAACCGCTATTAAATCAACATAAAAATGAATTTGCTTATATAGCTCCCTACAGATACAGTGTGCTAGCTCTGGCCAGTATGCTCTTATCACCTACCGGCTAGTGATACAATGTTTGGTTCGTGACTATCCAATCATCATTTACGAAAACTCTGACGTTGCCAGCACCTTTGAGCAGTCCTTGGGTTGCCAACTCCAACTCTGATTGGTTAGAGCAACAGTTTGATCGACACATTTGATGCGACGTGGCCTGCACAACTGATTGTGAAGGCGTCCAGGTAGATTTCTGACCCTGGTAACAAATGATGGCTGAAATGTGATTGGGTTAAATGTTTAATTATGAAAACAAACATCTGGAAGCAGCGCAATAGAAGAAACGCAATGAAAGGAAGCTAAAAGACAATTTAGTTGTTTAGTAAGAATTCATGTACAAAAATATAATTCACATTAATCTGTGATTCAGACATTTTTAGGCCAGCAGAGAAGGCCAATGTATCAACGCAACCTTTAAATATATATTTTCAATCATCATTTTCCTTTCTATCCCTTTTGTCAATCGGTTCAATGTTGTAGCTAGTATATCCTGTCTGACATGGGGCGAAATAAACTAATCGGTTGTAATTGTTTCGTCATCTATATACAATTTTTTTAAATAATTGCAAAATGCAGATTTTTTTTTCTTGGAGTTCCGGGAGTTGTTTTTGTTTGTCTCATCAACCTGTAAGAGAATTTTCTCAGTTGTTTGTTCAGTTTCAGCAAATCTCGCCCAAAAAAAAGAAGCCATCATTTTATGTTGCATGACCTCAGATGATGAAATATTGATCATAGGTCCCTCAAAATAACACGACCATCTGGAAGGACAGAGAAGAACTTCGGCAACCATGTTTTGCTCTTTGGCTTACCTCCTTTGGAAATGTACTTTGCGATCTTGAACTTCCTGATGTGGCAAACACTTTTTGTAATCTATTCGTCTTTCCCCAGGTGAAATCTGTGAAGACGGGCTCTGTGTTTTGGACAATTGGCTGTTGCCTCTGCTATTTTTATATGGTAAGTAGCGTTTCCACACAAATGTCGCCTTGCAGACATTTTGACCCTGTGGCTGCAGCTGGTTTTTTTTTTTACTTTTTTTACCGATTTGCTGCTGCTCTTTGTGCAACCAACCTCACACACGCCTTGGGTTGAATTTTTGAAAACTTAGTTTTTCAACTCAATGACCTCAAGTCAGGTCAAAATGACAGTCGCACGTTGTCCTTTTTGGTCTCACTTGGTGGACCGATGCTTGCTGATGAACATAATGACAAAAAAAAGCCGCCTTTCCCATCAAACATCCAGCAAGAGAAGTGATACAACAGATTATCCCAGGCCCATTTTGCTCCCCTTTCGTGATAAATTGTGTGCATAGTTCCGAGAGAGGGCGAGTATGCCTTTTTGGCAGGAGGCGTGGTGGAGGAACTTGCATGTAATTTCTCAGGCTGGATTATTCAAGCAATCATCCAATGAAACAAATGACAACTGCCATGGCGTCCGATTGATATATGACAGAATCAATAGAAAGGAGAGATTTGAGGGTGTGGCAAGACTCATCAATTCCGGTGCTTCAAATTTTAGGGCATGTGTGTGTGAGATTTCATCATGCGGATTGTTTCGAAGTCTGTGTACTTATCTGCAGCCCACCCACTGTTGTTGATACAGTTGCCCTGGCAACAACCAAAAAAGTTTTTGATCATGGAGCAACAGCATAGAATCAAATTTGGGATGCTTTCTTTAATGTATTCATTTTTTGTTACAATCCTGCCGACCTATGTTGACGCATGGCTATGGTTTTTTTGCACTTAACACGTAACCGAATGTGACAAAGATGGAACGAGATCTTCGGCCTTGATATCAGCCTCTTATGGGAAACGGCGATTAAAAAAATGGCGAGATAATGAAAGGGATCATCAAAGCGGCAATCTTCCCCCCCACGATGGACAGGACAAGCGACCATAACCATGCTCGTGGCTATGCAACAATTCTGCTTTTCGCTGTCGTGCGAGGGCGTGGGTGCAACCGGATTCGCGCCGGCCTGCTCGTTTTTCACGCGTCAGCGTTCATTCAACCCGGAAGTAACTCAAATAGATAGAAAGCTCGCTAGCTAGCCAATCAATAGCCAACAGATACCTAGTTAGATAGCTAGTCAGCTCGAAAGTGAATAGATAGCTAGCCAGATAAACTGTGTCCACTCCAGTGCCAGGGTTTTTGTCATTGTCACTCGAATTTCAGGACCCACAGAATATTGAGTTTTCGGACTACACAAACATTCTATGCAGCGTTAAAAAAAACCTTACACTCTTGTTTCATCAGAAAAAAACGAGTTAATTCCTAAATTATATGGGTTTGGAATTATATGAGCTTGAAATGAGGGCGGCTGTCCAAAATACATACAATGTAATACATATTGGTTTATATAGCGCTTTAACAACCGTTGAAGCTGGAACAAAGCGCTAACATGGACAAAAGGCAAATGCTGCCCACTTGTGGAAGGAAAAAACATTACCAGAGGCAATGGCCAGTGCTGTATCTGCACCCAAAACAAAAACAAACGTGGGAATGGCGCATGTTTAATTCCCGAATAAAGTCGTGACTGTCAGTGAATGACTTAAACTAACCGCATTTGAACACACTGTCTTCCAGGTGTCTGCATGGGGAGGCTACGTGTTTATCATCAACCTGATCCCCCTCCACGTGTTTGTGCTGCTGCTGATGCAACGTTACAGCCGACGAGTCTACATCGGTACGGTGCCGGGGAGCGGCTTGAGGGTTACACTCGGTTTGACACGGGAATGTAAAATGGAAGAAAAGAATCTTCTTGCAGCAGAAGCTCAAATTTCAAATTGATATCTACAAGCAGCTGCTTCTGGATATCAATTTGAAATGAGACCACCTGCCCCTGTGTCATTATCGTTTAGCTTTAAATTCATCAAAATCATCAAAAATGTATAATATGTAACATGAGAAGCTGTTCACAGTCATGGCCGATGTCCCTCTTAAAGGACAACCGACTTCACTTTTTTTGTTTCCTAACTGACATCAGAAAAACGTTTTATAGCATCTAAAATACCCAAAACAGGCAGGCTGATATTTTTAGTCAAATGCAAAACACCAATAAAAATGACTTCAAGTGTCCAAAATCTGCCAAAAATTGAGCTGCGAATTGGGCATTTTCAGAAAGTCCCGCCCCCAGTTCGTGACGTCACGCCAAGACATCTTGCATTGCTGGAGAATCAAAACAATGGCTTCAGATTCGGAGAAGATGCTTTCTTGTTACACATCCTGTTGTGAATATGATTCAAATAGTTCTGAAGAAAAAAGCATACATGTTTGCAATCCATTAAAGAAGTACTTGCGTATCAATTCGAGCCGTCAGGACTGCAATGTAGCGTCCCAGAAAATGCACAAGATGGCCGCCGAGCTGCTGTAAGGAATGAATCAGCCCGTTTCCACAGGCTGATAAATTCCTCACGTGGAGCTTGGACGCCCTCTTCTGGCGCAATACGAGGTTTTCAGACCAAACAAGCATTGACGTGACGGAAGGACTGCTACATACAATGTGTCCTTTTTTTCGGTCAGGGGCGTTCCTTCAGTGACGTCACGTACTGAGTCGTCACCAACTCAAAAACAAGACTTCCGGAATATTCAGCACGAGTCTTAAAACGTAAAATATAGCTATATGCGGTGGAATCTTTGTAAAATAGAATTCATAGAAGCCATTTTACAAATTATGGACACAACTTGTCCCGAGGCGTCGGTTGTCCTTTAAGGGTTAAAGCAGACTTGATTCTACATTTGTTGAATTTTGTGTACCATTGATGTCCCTTTCAGAGAATGAGTTTGTGGTTTGGTGCCTTATTTTTATTTATTTTTTTTATTTTTTTGCCCCCTGTGCTTATCTCTCTCCAGCTTACAGCACCTTCTACATTGTTGGTCTCGTGCTATCGATGCAGATTCCATTTGTCGGCTTTCAGCCCATTAGGACCAGTGAGCATATGGCTGCTGCTGGTAAGTCAAATCGATTGTTTTTTTTTGTTTTTTTTTTTTTTTTGCTAGTAAGTGCAGGGGCCAGATCCGAGCCGACACATAACAGGCGTACAAAAAAAAAAAAAAATCTGAAATAACATAGCCAATCCGCATAACAACGTGTCCATTGAGAAGCGTTGTCCTCTTGACGATGGCGTAGCACATTAAAAAAATTAAAATCAACTAGAAAACGTCTGCAATCGATGATCGATTTTGTTTCGAGGGGCATTGAGTTTTAGGCAAGCACGCTGCCGTTCCAAGCAAAGCTTGCTTGTCGGGTGCACTAACGTATTGCCGATAGCAAAGAAGTACTCACGAGTTGTTTGGCCAGTATATGTATGTTTAGTTGATTTCTTTGAAGCTAAAATATTCCAATAATTTTAATTATAGGTGGATTGTTCAGACAAGGACTGTGAGAACGTTCCACCCATCTAGGGGCATATTTGTATATGCTGCAGTGTTATGTAAAAACGTATTTTATATATTTGAAAAAACTGTTGTAATTATTATAAATATATTATTTAATCGATATATTATACAATTATTATTATTATACAATATATAAATATATATAGAATATGTATGTATATGTGTATATACAGTCCCTGACAAAGGTCTTGTCGCTTATCCAAGTTGTAGGAACAACTAATAAATAACTTGACTTATAGTTTGATCTATTGGAATCAGAAATGGCTTATATGAAAGACAAAGCCCTCTAGATTAGGCCTATTATACCAAAATAAAGTTTTGTATCATTCATTGAGTTTTATTATTTAATCAGGACAGAAAGGTCCGATATTACTACAAAATTACATACAAAAATAATGGAGAAATTCGACATATATTTCATTTTGAATACACAAATATGCTACAATAACATTAGAACATAAAGTTATGCCTTAGAAAATGAATTAATATCGCACGTGTGTGTGTGTGTGTGTGTGTGTGTGTGTGTGTGTGTGTATATATATATATATACAGTAAAGTCTCGTTATATCGATATCGGATATATCGATAGTCCCGGTTATATCGATACTATTTCTATGCACGCACTGAGAAAATTACATGCAAACAGGGTCTGATATATCGATAGTCCTGGTTATATCGATATTTTTTCGGACTCCCTTGAATATCGATATAACGAGACTTTACTGTGTGTATATATATATATATATATATATATATATAAACCTTGTGTGAGGAAAAAAAAATACTCAACATTCCACCATCTTGCAACTGATACTTTAGCGGAATGGTACTCGATCAAGTTTTGCGCATGTTGGGGGGGGACGGGACTCTCAATTTGCCACCACCTCATGTGTTCAAGGTACACCACGAAAGCAACAAAATGAAATTATTTTCAAACCAAAGTGCCCTGGGTGACTTTTTACACCGTCAACATACATTTGCGTGCACTGTGGCGTTAGAAATATCCCGATTAATGGTCCCGATCTAATCTACTACCCGCTCAGCCCTTAATGGCCTCCTTACTTAGATTTAATGACGCCGTTGATTTGAATGCGGCGTAATGCTGCAGAATCAGCCCTATTTTATTATGTTTGGTTAGTGCGTTGAAAAGGCTATTGCCTTTTTTTTTTTCAACGTTCGTTTGTTGTTGCTGAAGTTGATGCATGTTAACTCATTCGCTGCCAGACCATGTGCAAAAATGTGTCCACTCCACTGCCAAGGTTTTTGTCATTTTTACTCAAATTAATAAATTCGGGAATGGCAGTGAATGAGTTAATGTTTTTCAAACAATGAAGTCAAGAATTTGTAAACTGCTCAACGCTGAATCTGTCTACCACTACCCTTTTTTTTTTTGGCTGCTCCTTCCTGCGTCTTTTTTGTTGCCCGTGTAGCAGCTGCTCACATCTGGTGGTGGCATTTAGCGAGCACCGCGGGAAACGGCAGTAGAGTGGCTGAGCTGTTGATTTGTTAGGATGGTGCGCGCACACACACACACATACCCTACCCCACTCACTCCCCCATCCACGGGGGAGAGTGGCGTTGAATTTTGCTTTCCAAGAAACCTTCCGGGGCTCCGCTGCAGAAAAGGGCGGGATCTGCGCTAGGTGGCGGAAGATATACCAACCAATACAGTGACGTGGTTGATCTACAAAGAATGCTGGAATTTTCCAGATGTCAAAAACAGGACGCTGAATGTCATAATATGAAACTCAGACGGTATTTATACTTCCAGACATTTCAAAATCGTCATTTTTTAAAAAAATTCTTTCTCGCAGGTGTGTTTGCACTACTCCAAGCGTATGCCTTCCTGCAATACTTGAGAGACAGACTGACCAGACAAGAATTCCAAACGCTCTTCTTCCTGGGCGTTTCGCTTGCCGCCGGTGTGGTCTTCCTTACCGTGATATATCTCACGTACACAGGTATGATTGTGACGTCCGGTTATGGCAAAAATGTGGACCGCATTAGATCCCTTATTTATTTGTTTTTTTTTTTTGTATGTTTATTCGTTCATTTATTCTTTTATTTATTCTTTTAGTCATTCTTTTATTCATTTTTTATTCATTCATTTAGTAATTTATTCATTCATTTATTTATTCATTTATGCATTTAGTCATTTATTCATTTATTCATTTAATTATTCGTTTATTTATTAATTCATTTGTTCATTTATTTGTTAATTTATTCATTTATTCATTTAGTTATTCATTCATTAGTTCATTTATTTGTTACTTTATTCACTCATTTATTCATTCATGTATTCCTTTATTCATTTATTCATGTATTCTTTTATGCGTTTATTCATTTATTCATTAATTTCTTTATTCATTCATTTTTTAATTCCTTTATTTGTTTGTTTATTCATTCATTTATTCGTTCGTTTATTTCTTTAATTACAATACAATAGCACATTTGTTATGCATAAAATAAGGTATTATTTGGTGTAGTTTTAAGGCTTATTAAGTAGAAAATTATGTTTTATTGGGACTGGCAACAGATTATTCTCATTTTTAATGGTTTCTTATGGGAAAAAAAATGTTTGGCAGACGAACTTTTTGCCTTACACACACTTTCTGGGAACCAATTAAGTTTGTATGCTGAGGTATCACTGTATTATGAAAATATATAAAACAAGTAAGTCACAGTTTTCAAATGGGTTGGAGAAAAAAAAATGTTGCATTTTAAAATATGCAGCAGAGCTCGTTTGTGTTCTCTCTCTCGCACGGGCGGGAGTTGGTTGTGCAGATATACGACCACAACCACCGCCCTCCCACCTCTCCTAACCCCCAAGCAACATTTCCAAGCTGTTAATATATTCCAGATCAAAGCTTCCGAGATGTATGCACATCTGAAATGCCTTGTGCCTTAATTTGCCAGCGTAAACGCTTCCTCTTATGTTTCCAAATAAGAGAATTCTATTCATGAAGTTGTCAAGACAACGAGCGTCGACACATTCTTAGCATCAGGAGACCCATGATCACATGTGAGCTTTCCTAATCCCCCACACCCTTTTTTTCTCTCAGCAAAAATGTGTAGCTTAACCATTTGTAGGTTTAAAATAGGACACAAAGGGTTGTCCAAGAGATATACAGTAAAGTCTGGTTATATCGATAGTACTGCTTATTACGATACTATTTCTATGAACGCAAGGAGAAAATTTACATGCGGCAGGATCGGATATATGGATAGTCCGGTTATATCGATATTTTTTCCGACTCCCGAGAATATCGATATAACGAGACTTTACTGTATATCATTTTCTCTCCTTTTTAAATTGTCTTCCTGTTGTGTAACATGTGACACGCGACTATCAATCCACTCCTAAGAATCAAGATTGAAAGCACCAGGCGGCTTTTCACTCAAGGTGCCGAATTCAATCTGTGCGCTGAACCACGCTTGGTTGCTCAGACAAAGAAAAAGGGGAGAAAAAAACGACAGTGTGATTTCACGTTTGTAGACGTTTGGACAGGTAAATGCAGCATGTCAGATATCCCGTGATGTTCATGACAAAATTCATAACAGATCCCTGTAAGGCAGAGGTGTCAAAGTCATTTTTTGCCGCAGGCCACATTGTAGTTATGGTTTCCTCTCGAGGGCCGTTATGAATTGGGGAACGTATGTTTAAATCCCTTCAAATATGACATATAGAGCACACAGCAAATTAATGAATAACTCGTTTTCAAATCTGAAGTCAAGAATAATGACTTTTATTGTGGTTGACATCCAAAAATATGACATTTTGGCTCAGATTTTAGCAATCATCATGGAATTTAACAAGTTTGATTTGCTTTCGCGGGCCGAAAAAAAATGATGTGGCGGGCCGGATTTGGCCCGCGGGCCTTGACTTTGACACCTGTGCTGTCAGGTCTCTTAAAAAGTAGCAGGTGCTTATGTTTTCTGCTTTTGGAAAGCGTGCGGACTTTTGGAAATGGAACTTGGCCACACGGCAGAACGCTTCGATTGAGCCAGAGTAGAAAAGCGCATTGGGTGGAAGTCATATTTGGCCGCAGGGACGGCAAGCCGCCAGCCAAATTGGCAGTCGCAACTCAAAATGCCCAGTGCGGACGGCCGCCTCTTGCCTTGTGTCAACCGGAATGTACCAACGTGGCTCGCTGGAACATTCTGATCACATACACTATAGTACTACAGTATATCTATTTTCACAACTACAACTTCATTTTTTTCTCCTTCTCTTCAGGATACATCGCTCCATGGAGCGGGCGTTTCTACTCACTCTGGGACACTGGGTAAGTTCCGCCAATGTATACTAAACGACTGAAGAGTTTCATAGCATTAGATTATGTTAGATGAGCCTTTATTTGTTTCACAGTGGAGAAATGTACATTTCACAGCAGCAAAATCAAAATACAGGAGCTGCTGTAAAGGCAGCCACTCTCGCGGCGCCATCTTGAAGTCAAAACCTCCCCCAAAAAAAACATAATTACAAATAATGTGACACAATATAAAGAACCCAGACGGTCATTTACACTTTCTGCACCCTCTGATGTATGAAGCAGTTTTCGATGAAAGGGGAGAGCAACAAAGCCTCATTTTCACCGATGGATCAGGGACTTCATGGGGGAATGTGCACGTTTGCTACAAGCTAAATGTTGAATGGGCATGTCCAAAAGTATTAACTCTCGCCTCAAACCATGCTTCGCAAATTGTTTCACCGGTTTAATCGGCACACGCCTTGGAAACTTGACATATCACTACGTGCTCGTGTTTTGTTAACTCATTCACTGCCACACCTGCACAAATGTGTCCACTCCAGTGCCAGGGTTTTTGTCATTGTCCCTTGAATTCCAGGACCCACAAAATATCGGGTTTTAGGACTACATAAACATTTAATACAACCTAAGACTCTCTTTTTTCATTAGAAAAAAAGTGTTAATTGCTAAATTATATGGTTCTGGTGTTATATGAGCTTGAAATAGGGACGGTTGTACAAAATACTATATAATACATGCAGATTGATTTATGCAGATGCTCCCCTACTTTTAATGGTCAGACAGAAATGCTGTACGTTATACCTTGCATTGCACGCTATTTTCCGAGTACTGCGAGTTAATTCCTAAATTATATGGGTCCGGAGTTATATGAGCTTGAAATGAGGGCGGCTGTCCAAAATACAATGCGATACATACATATTGGTTCATACAGCGCTTGAACAGCAGCTGAAGCTGGAACAAAGCACTAATATGGAAAAAAAGGGAAATGCTGCCCCCTTGTGGAAAGGGAAAACCATTGCCCGAGGCCATGTCCAGGCTTTATCGGCACCCAAACATGAAAAAAAAATGATCAAAATTCAGGAATAGCTCTCTACGTCATATTTTCAATTCCAGAATTAATTAGTGAATGAGTTAAAACGGAGCCAGGGTCTCAAACTCCTTTTTTTTTGCGGCGTGTTTTTACCTCAGACCTTTTAGGGGATGTTTTTGTGCCACGACGAGAGAAGCATAGCAAGCACTCATCCTGTCATCTCCAAATGACAGACGTGTGTGACATTTGGTTCTTCCCCCTAGTTGCTTATTGACGCCATGTCACATTTCTTTCCTTTAGAGGCCGATACAAATCTTCCCCCCCTTCCTTTAAAACTTGTATGGTTAAATGGCGTGATAAATAAATGAGCAAAGACTAAGAAATCCTAAGGAAGAGCCTTAAATCTTTCCACTTTATTATTCTCGAGAATGTACGACAGAATTACTCAAATATCTCACGCCTGTCCTTGCAAATTTCCCCTTAGCTACGCCAAGATCCACATCCCCATTATCGCCTCGGTGTCGGAGCACCAGCCGACAACGTGGGTCTCCTTCTTCTTCGACCTTCACATCCTGGTGTGCACCTTCCCGGCGGGCCTTTGGTTCTGCATCAAGAACATAAATGATGAGCGAGTGTTTGGTAAGTCCTGTTTGGGCTCGACTTGAATTGGCATATTTTTCACATATTTTACCACTCGATGGATAGTCATGAAATAAATGAATCTCGTTGGATCAGATCAAAAAAAAAACATGACATTATTTTCATTTTTGGAAGAGAAGGGGACCGAACTCCATACCTTGAGGGACACCATAAGTAAACTGATGGTCCTATGACTATCCAAGTAGCCATCTTATTTTTTTCCCCTCAATAAAATGCTGTCCATGACGATATAAATGATCAGCCTTTACACAGAACTGACAACTTGAATTATGGGAACGGAAGGCTGAATTGATTGGAACACAAAAGTACCGTATTTTCCGATGTATAAGGCGCACCCCCAATGAATGGTGTATTTTCAAAATTTTTCCATATATAAGGCGCATCTTCAGAATCAGAAAGCCTTTAATAGTCCCACAATAAGGACATTTGCAGTCCGCAGCAGCAATTGAAAGGGGATTGGGGGGGTGAAACGATTAAAAGAAACACAAACTGTACATAGTGCGAATATGAGGATATAAGAAAAGTATATGGATGTATGTAACTTTTGCATTATCGTCATAAGGTGACTGTGCTATTTACTGTACAAGAGTCCAGTTTGTGTTTTCATTCACGTTTTTTTCACAAATACAAAAACATTCACATTTTTTCTAAATAAGGTAAATATGTCAACGTTTTTCAGCAATGGAAGAAGCAGTCCTTCAGCTGCTTCTCCGACAACTTACTCAGCCGATTATTACTATTGATCGACCCCCTCGCTTATTGAGCCCGTTCGGTGGCTTTTCAAGGACGAAAAAGCCACTGGCGTGTTTTCCATTCAGGGCCGTGTCATGTGGGCAATGAGAAAAGACTGATTAACTGAGCCTGTGTCCGCTTTCTTTTTTTTTTTTCTTCCTTCCCCGCTAGTGGCCCTATATGCCATCAGCGCGGTGTACTTCGCCGGCGTGATGGTGCGTCTCATGCTGACGCTAACGCCGGTGGTGTGCATGCTCTCTGCCGTGGCTTTCTCCAGCGTCTTTGAACACTATATGGGAGATGACACCAAGCGAGAGAAACCCCCCGCCGAAGATAGCAGCGATGAGGATGACAAGAGGAATTCGGGGAATCTCTATGATAAGGTTTGATTACAATTTCAGCATCTAGGATATATTTTTTTCATGATGCGTTTCCATTTTGTATGGCTGTTTTGGCAATCCCCCCGATGCCCATAATGGCATGCAAGAAACTTCAGGAAGGCTGGCAGACGTTCAACCTTAATCTCTGCAACCCACCAATATTTTGGAGCCGTTTCGGCAAACCTGTGATTCAGCCATGATTCAACTGCAGCTATTTGATGCTCTTTCCCCAAGCAATGAATGGACTGTTTCGATCAGCTTTATTCGCAATTTACTATCCTTGGACAAAGCTTGACGCCACGCGTACGTCAATATTTTTTTCCAAAGTGGAATGGAATTTGAATGAATTGGATTGGATTAGCCTTTATTAGTCTCGCAGTGGAGAAATTTACATTTCACAGCAGCAAAGTGATGAAAGGAAGAGGAAAGGAAAGGAAGAAGTCAAAAAACAAAATACAGGAGCTGCTGTAAAGACAGCCACTCTTGCGGCGCCTTCTTGATGTCACAAAAACAAAATAACAAATATGACAACACAAAAACACAGTCATTCAATCTTTAGTACTTTTTGCAGCCTCTTTGTTGCATGAAGCAGTTCGAGGTTAAAAAGCGTCCTTTTCACCAGTGGATCAGAGGTGGAAGGTGCACGTCTGCTACAAGCTAAATGTTGAAAGCAAACACGAAGCTGTAGCATCCATTGACCGGAAGAGATTGTCTCTCATCTCATCTCCCACGTAAATCCGCTTCAATTCCAAGCCGCGACAGTTCCACGTGAGCATCGCTGTGAAAATGCTGCCCATTGCCGGCACAACAACAACGCAAAATCGCCTCAGAAGCTGTCCAGCGATGACAGTCAAATGTCACTGACATTCCTCCCAAATCAAAATCGGTGCTGGCATATTCGGCCTGTGGGAACACTTACTGACAGCCGCCTACTGAGACGCCATCTTGGACTTCCTGTCAAAACCCCTAAATAGACAAACGGCGGCATTCTTTTTCTCTCTTTTCAATATTGAAACAATTTTTCTTCTTTCCCAGGCTGGCAAGGTGCGCAAGCACGTGTCCGAGCAGGAGAAATCGGAAGAAGGCCTGGGTCCTAACATCAAGTCCATCGTCACCATGCTGATGTTAATGCTCCTGATGATGTTTGCCGTCCACTGCACTTGGGTCACCAGCAATGCTTACTCCAGCCCCAGCGTGGTGCTGGCCTCCTACAACCACGACGGGTAGGAGCCACATTTGCGTCATTTTGACAAAGGCGGCAAGAATAGCCGAAGGAGATAAATCGGAGGTACAGTGAGACCTCAACTTACGAACTTAATTGGTTCCCAGACAGAGTGTGTAAGGTGAAAAGTGTGTATCTCAAAAAAAAAAATCCCATAGGAAACCATTAAAATGGGAATAATCCGTTCCCGGGTTTCCATAAAATATACTTTTCAACTAAATAAGCCTTAAAACTACACACAACATACCTTATTCTACGTATAATAAATGTGCTATTGTATTGTAATGAAAGAAATACACTGCATTGTATCATAAAGTCACTTTATTTACATTTGTGATGGTCATTTATGGCTTGATGGAATGGCGTTGGAGGTCAAAGGGAATTGCTGTTTGGAGAGAGAGGCGCATTACATGACGACTGTAATTAAAGAAATAAACTGTGCTGTAAAATAGTTTTATTTACCTTTTTGATGGTCGTTAATGGCTTATGGAAGGAGAGTCACCTTCCATCAGGACTGTTGGTAACTTAACCTCTGGTGCTGTTCGGTCGTGTGCTTCCGCCGAAAATCACTCCGCCAGTGGTGGGTGTGTATTATGAAAATAGTGCTTATTATAAGGTTTAATTTTCATAAATTTGACGTTTGTAAGTTTGTAAGTTGAGGTGTTTGTAAGTTGAGGTCTCACTGTAGTTCTGACTTAGAAGGGGAGGAAAAAATAAAATAAAAAAGCAGAAGGCTCCACAAAGAGCAACCAAGACGCGACATGCATATTTCATCTGACATTTTGTTGAA
Organism: Hippocampus bargibanti; assembly: GCF_051943395.1. Taxonomy (NCBI): domain Eukaryota; kingdom Metazoa; phylum Chordata; class Actinopteri; order Syngnathiformes; family Syngnathidae; genus Hippocampus; species Hippocampus bargibanti. The sequence continues at coordinate 9,274,487 of NC_142753.1, read as the reverse complement.
ATATTGATGCATGCGTGATAGCGCACGCTTTGATACGGCTACTTATTTTTTGTCGAGTTTCTAGGCCACGTAAATGCGTTTGTGTCTTTGCAAATCGCTCGCGACAAACTTTACAAACACACGCAAGCGAGGTGTCGTGAAGTCTCCGTGTTCCATCTGCAGCGCGTAACCGGTAATCGGGTCTACTTTATCATTAAAGGACAACCGACGTCACTTTTTTTGTTTCCTAACTGACATCAGAAAAACGTTTTATAGCATCTAAAATACCCAAAACACGCATTATGATATTTTTATTCAAATGCAAAACACCAATAAAAATGACTTAAAGTGTCCAAAATCTGCAAAAAAATGAGCTGCAAATTGGGCATTTTCAGAAAGTCCCGTCAAAAACAATGGCTTCAGATCAGAGAAGATGCTGTCTTGTTACACCTCCAGTTATGAATATGATTCAAATAGTTCTGAAGAGGAAAGCATACATGTTTGCAATCGATTAAAGAATGTATTCCGTGCCATTTTGGCCCAATTAGCCCTTCTGTTTTCATTGACGGCTTCCTCACACCTTTTTTTCTTGTCAGGTCACGTAACATCCTGGACGACTTCAGGGAGGCCTACTACTGGCTGAGGCAGAACACGGACGAGCATGCGCGCGTCATGTCGTGGTGGGATTACGGCTATCAAATTGCCGGGATGGCTAACAGGACGACCCTCGTGGACAACAACACGTGGAACAACAGTCACATAGCGCTGGTGAGCTCTTTGGCTTCAATTCAACTTGCCTTTTTAATGCTGGCAAAGAAATGATCTTTCTCGCCATCCAACGGATGATTCTCAAACGCCACAGTGATTTATTTATAATTTTTGGTGTTTTTTTTAATTAACTCATTCACTGCCAGACCATGTGCAAAAATGTGTCCACTCCAGTGGCAGGCTTTTTGTCATTGTCACTTGAATTCCAGGACCCACAGAATATTGAGTTTTAGGACTACATTAACAAGCAATGCAGCACAAGAAACCTTAGACTCTCTTCTTTCATCAGAAAAAAAGTTATTTCATAAATTATATATTAAGTTATATGAGCTTGAAAGGAGGGTGGCTGACCCAAATACAGGGTGACCCAAAAAGATGCGTACCCATGACAATTTCAATTGCGGCTTTCATTAAAAAGGTATTTTTTTCAAATTACAACCACGCATTATTCATATTATGGAAGACCATTCACCAGAGTTGCAGTTATTTCGGTTAATTTTTAGTCAATTTATGGCTATCCCAAGATGTGTTCCAAATGTCAATAAAAAACCTGTACTCGTCTGACAAAGTCGTCAATCTCTTTTACACACTCCTGATGAAAGAAGAGTCTAGGGCACAGGTGTCAAAGTCAAGGCCCGCGGGCCAAATCCAGCCCGCCACATCATTTTTTTCGGCCCGCGAAAGCAAATCAAACTTGTTAAATTCCATGATGATTGCTAAAATCTGAGCCAAAATGTCATATTTTTGGATGTCAACCACAATAAAAGTCATTATTCTTGACTTCAGATTTGAAAACGAGTTATTCATTAATTTGCTGTGTGCTCTATATGTAATATTTGAAGGGATTTAAACATTCTAATGGGTTCCCCAAATTCATAACGGCCCTCGAGAGGAAACCATAACTACAATGTGGCCCGCGGCAAAAAATGACTGACACCCCTGGTCTTGGGTTTCTTATGCTGCATTGAATGTTTATGTAGTCCTAAAACTCTGTATTTTGTGGGCCCTGGAATTTGAGTGACAATGACAAATATCATCTGGCAGTGAATGAGTTCAAGACCATGGCATGGCTTTCACAAGGAGGTTGCATTTCCAATCGCTTAAAAGTGACTTTTTTCCGCATTTTAGGTGGGCAAGGCCATGTCTTCCAACGAAAGCGCAGCCTACAAGATCATGCGGTCGCTAGACGTGGACTACGTGCTGATTATTTTCGGCGGCGTCATCGGCTACTCGGGAGACGACATCAACAAGTTCTTGTGGATGGTGAGAATAGCGGAAGGGGAGCACCCAAAAGACATCAGGGTAAGTGGGCGGCTCGCCCGTCAACGGAATTTAGCGTCCGGCATTTACTGATGCCCGCGACGGTGAACGGAATCGGCGAGCGCGTTTCAACACGTCCAAAAATAAAATGCAGCGACTCAAACCCCCGACCACCACAAAGTAATAATCCGTTTATATGGCCATCATCTCCTTAAGTTTACACAGCAGCTACAACACCATCCAAGTGTCGACTGTTAGCTACTTAAGTTAGCTAGCGGAACACTAACGGGAACCCAATAGCCACACAGAGCCGCTAGATTGAGTATAAACGATAGAGACACTTTTTTTGAAGTGATTTAGCAACCATTTGAAATGTATTTTTATTGACAATGCAATACATATATGATTTATATAGCGTTTTAACAACAGCTGAAACCGTAACAATGCGCTTACATAGACAACTACAGACACTCCCCAACTTACAAACAAGATGCGTTCCGAATGGTCGTTCATAAGGTGAATTTGTTGGAAAGTTGCTTCAGTGCTGTATTTTGTACGGAATGTATGTTTAAGGCTTATACAGTAAAGTCTCGTTATATCGATATTCAAGGGAGTCCGAAAAAATATCGATATAACCGGGACTATCGATATATCCGACCCTGTTTGCATGTAATTTTCTCCGTGCGTGCATAGAAATAGTATCGATATAACCGGGACTATCGATATATACGATATCGATAGAACGAGACTTTACTGTATAGGTATATTTAAGATTTACATAACTATGTTTAAGGCTTGTATAAGTAATCTGTATTGCTTTGTACTGAATAATAAACATTTAATAAAATATATGCTCTATAAAGATATGTACATGTACAACTGGAGAGAATACTACATATGTTACTCCAAAAAAAGTTTTGTATGTACCCTTGTTCGTAACTTGAATGTTCGTAAGTAGGGGAACGTCTGTATCGTATACATGAAATAAAGGAGTCAGAAAGATAGTAGTAATACACAAGCTCTATGTTGTGTCCAAAATGCCTTATTTCAAAATAAAATTCAAATAACAATTGAGTTAAATGACAGAACATTTTCAAATATGGAATCTGATCAGCTTGAGCTACAGTATACATACACTTCCCTACTTACGGACATTCGAGTTATGAACGGTAGATACAAACATTTTTGTTAGTAGTATATGTAGTATTCTCTTCAGTCGTACATGTGCATATATTTTATTAAATGTTTATTTCTTTAGTACAAACGAATACAGGTTACTTATATAAGCCTTAAACATGCATTCCATACAAAATATAGCACTGAAGCAACTTATGAACAAATTCACCTTACGAATGACCATTTGGAATGTATCTTGTTTGTAAGTTGGAGAGCGTACATCGAGTATTTGTATTTATTTTTTTTTGTTAGAATATTTTGGTCCTTAGCCTCTAAAAATCCTGACCAACACACAAAATCACCCAATTTTTATGTTTTTTTTTTTTTTTTCCCTCCTTTCAAATATCTTGCAGGAGAGTGACTACTTCACCCCTCAGGGAGAATTCCGAGTGGACAAGGCCGGTTCACCCACTTTGCTCAACTGCCTCATGTACAAGATGTCCTACTATCGATTTGGCGAAATGCAAGTGAGTTAAAATTTTGCACCGCCATGACAACATAATCCACTTTTTTGTTAACTTGTGCACGGACGGACGGCCTCAATATTTCCACCTGATCCATTTCAGTGCCTCTGTTAGTTAATGAGTTGCGGTTATGTGCAACAAGAATTGGAAATTATCATCAATCTCATTATTTTTTGATGGGATGCTGTGTTTTTTTTTTTTTCTGACTACCTTTCCTCAATCTCCCAGCTGGACTTTCGAACGCCGCCGGGCTTCGACCGGACGCGCAACGCCGAGATCGGTAACAAGGATATCAAATTCAAGCACCTGGAGGAGGCCTTCACCTCCGAGCACTGGTTGGTTCGAATCTACAAGGTCAAGAACCTTGGCAACAGGGAGCCGCTCGACCGCAAGCCGCGCAGCGTCGCACCTAAACAGAAGTACACGTCCAAAAAGGTACCAAGAGATCACTTTTGAGACTTGCCATTAACTCGTTCACTGCCAGACGATGTGCAAAAATGCGTCCACTCCAGCGCCAGGGTTTTTGTTATTGTCACTCGAATTTCAGGACCCACAGAATATTGAGTTTTAGGACTTCATAAACATTCAGTACAGCGTAAGAAACATTAGACTCTCTTCTTTCATCAGAAAAAAAGAGATACAGTGATAACTTGGCTTATAAACTTAATTGGTTCCCAGACAGAGTGTGTAAGGTGAAAAGTGTGTATCACAAAAATTAATTTCCCATAGGAAACCATTAAAATGAGAATAATCCGTTCCCAGGTCCCCATAAAACATCTAATTTTCTAACATTCTAATTTTCTGAGCCTTAAAACTACACAAAATATACCTTATTTTACGTATAATAAATGTGCTATGGTATTATAATTAAAGAAATGAACCGTACTATATAATAAAGTGGTTTTATTTACCTTTGTGAATGTCGCTGATAGCTTGATGGAATGGAGTGGCCGGTTTCATCAGCATTAAGCACTTGATGAGGAACGTAGCCTTTAAGTTATATCGGTCTGTAGTTATCTGAGCTTGAAATGGGGGCAGGTGTACAAAATACAATAGAATACGTACATATTGATTTATATAGCACTTTCACAACAGCTTAAGCTCTAACAAAGTGCTAATATGGACAAAAGGCAAATGATGTCCGCGCTTGGGAGGGAAAAATATTGCCAGAGGTCTGACAAGCGCTTTAGCGGCACCCCGGCAAGCGAATGAGTTACCATATGTTCTGGATTATAAGGCGCACCTTTAAGAGTGACATTTAAAATTCTTTTCCATACATAAGGAGCATCTTCAATGAATGACATTTTAAAACATATTACATACATAAAGTGCACCGGATTATGAGGCGCATGGCCAGCTTTAAAAAAAAATTAGGTGCGCCTTACAGTGCAGAAAATACGGTAATTTAACTACTTTACCAAATTGTTTCCGTTTCAGTCAAGTTGAGGTATGCACTATTGATGTTTATTGATGGGTTGAGGGAGGTTCCATTGGATTAATCAATGAATGTGCTGCGTTGTATTTGCTCATTTCAGACGGCCAAGAGGAAGCGAGGCTTTGTGAAGAACAAGCTGATCCTGAAAAAAGGCAAAAAAGTCCAAAAAAAGTAACCCCGATGAACTCTCCTTTGGGGAGAAAAAAAAAATAGAATGCAAAGAAACCCCTGACAAACAATGAAGAGCACCCCAGGTGTGGATTTATGTGGGCTCTTGCGGTTTTTTTTTTCTCATTAAGAGCACCCCCGTGTGGCGAGGAAGGCGAAGTGTCAAATTCTGATTCCGGAGAACTGTTATCCATTATCTTTGAGAGGGGTGGACATTTTGTCTTTCTTCTTTTCTCCCAATTTTTTTTTGTTTTTTTTTTACTTTGTACTTGAATGTGCGATGAGACGTTGGGCTGCTCTGTTGGTTTGTGTCCATTAAAACATTTTTGTGGTACACGAACGATGTGATCTTCAGTGCGCATGATGGGGTGGAGAAGAGAAGTAGGTTTAGAAAGGGCGGGGGGGCGTTGATTGATGTGATTTTTCCTCCTTGGCGAACGTGAAGCGAGGAACGTTCTGGCCTTGTTCTTGCCCACGTGTACACACGAACGTACACGGTATGGAGGAACGTCACCCACTCTTTTGAATTCCCTTTCTTGATCGTCGTCGCTTCCTTTTTTTTCGAATCATTTTCAAACCAATTGGCCGAATGTGTAACTGTTGTGTAAAGATAATGTCAAATGTGTATAATATATTGTCGTGATTTTTTTAATATACAGAATCAAAATTTCTTTATGTAATGGATGTGTTTTTTTTTTTTTTATTTCTATAAAAGCAACTAGATCAGTGACTGCAATAATTCTTGTATGGAGGGCTTTGAGATTTTGTGATGGATGGAATGAATGTGACTTTTTACAATCCTTACCATACCCCACCCCACCTCATCCCGCCCTGCCTTCATAAAATATCTTAATTGTACATTTTTTTTTGCTGCTCCGCCTTCAAAGCGGCAAAGCAACACAATGTAAAGAAGTCGGGGCGTTATTAAATTTAGCCTCCCCTCCTGCAGGGGGCGCTCAAGTTGAGCGAGTGAGCTCGCATGCCTTTCATTGACTCATATTTTGCTGTCTTCTGTCATTAGCTTGTCGTCTTGCGAACTGCATAGGGTGGGGTTGGAGGCGGGGGATAACTAGACATTGAAAGTGGGGTGGGGTAGGTCAGAGTTCCGTTTTTGTCTTTTTCTCTCCCCAGTTCATCAGGAGAAACACAATCACATTTGTTTTCTGGTCAATCGATGCTGTTTCGGTATCACACAAGGAGCAAAGTCCCAACAATATGGCAGAATACAAATGGGACGAGTCCAAATTTGACGGTTGTAACCAAAAAAATGGAGATCAGAACTCCATATTTAGAAATTTGCTTTTACGCTAATGCTTTTATTATATTTTGTTTTGACATGGCGTTTTTCCTGATGGGTGTAAAAAATGGGGCTTTCCCTTGACATTATTCTCAAATAGTCACGTTTGTGGCTATTTCATTTGCATACTTTTTGTCTTTTTAAATGTAATTTCTCACCGAATAAGATGACATTCTGTGTTGAGTACATTTTGTTTCGATGCCTTGCAAATCAACAACCTTGTGTTTGTCCAAAAGCTTTTGGCACCAGAACGACCCTTTTTCAGTCGGCGTAATGTTGAAAAGATCCAATAGGTGGCACTGTTTTACTCTCATTCCTTCCGCGCTTCAGAGAGGTAAGCGTGAGCACAAATTTGTCCACAATAGGTTACTTGTAAACTGACGGCAAGTATAAGGTGAATTCAAGCAACATTTTCTCGTCATTCAAAGATATTTAGAGGATGCTTATTAAAAAAAAACGCCAACGCTGAGTAGTCTGATATGCGTTCAGTCATTCGCATGTGAACACTGCCACCTAGTGGACAACTCAAACCACTAAATGCAGTCCTGTCAAGACTTCGGAGAGTCCCGTTCGAGGGAAGATTTAATTAAAGAGTAGTATATTCAAGATGACCGAATAAACAGTAACGGTTGATATTCCACGGCAGAAGAATTGGATTGCGGCACACCAACAAACCGAAATAAAATAAATTTAGGGGAACGAGGAGGACTGAAAAGAGTGAGGGAAGCTGGAGATGGAAAAATTTATTTTGCATTCGGTGAGGTTTTTCCTGTTCAGGGGTCGGGATCATTTTTGACTAAGCCGTAAAAGCAAACTATTTAGAAATGGGTTTTTTTGTCTGTGAGTGGAACATGCACACGAACATATATGTACTGTATGTGTAACGGAGTCATGGTTTAAGATTATTACATTATGCCGGAAGTGACGCAACGCCATAGAGTACGACACCAACGTTTCCCCCGTCGCTCACACAGACAGCTACCTGGGAAGTCGCATGGTGAGTACAACGTCTCAGGTGGGCTAGATTCACTTGTAAATTCCCCTTTTCTACTATGTGGTGTATCTAGTTAGTCTCACGATTCCTTCCGAGTCCACATTACTTTTTGTACCGGTGTTTAAGTTTTGTCGAGTGGAACTCACTCGCAGTTGAGCTTATAGTGCTTTTCTGTTGCGCAGTCATTTCCAGGATGAAACCCTTGCGACTTCACCTATCCTTTCTGCCAAACTGTGTTGCAGGTAATTATTGTTTCATTTCGGTTTTACTGTATATCGTTGCTTGTGTCGTTTTTCATTTGGCTGTGTGTCAATGGCGTGTCGGCAGTTTGCTGCTGCCCCCATCATCGCACCCGTTACACCTGCGCATGTGATGCGTTCAGTGACATCATGTAAATAACTGAACTTGTATTGCATTTCCGTTTTTTGTAAATAACCAAAATACGATCACGCGTTGTTCATTCTGTTTTGTTATGTGCAATGATTTGCAACTGCAGAGCTACCTGGGAAGTCACTTGTCATTTTTGAGACGTAATTCGTGCGACTTCATCTATCCATTCTGCCATACTGTTTTGCAGCAATCAAAGAAAGAAAAAGACACATCCACGCATCTGCTATTATTAAGAAGGCGGCAACGTGGAGCTCAAGACGGTCACCGTTGTCACCCGTCACATATGTATGTAAATGAGTATGTGTGTGTGTGTGTGTGTGTATATATAAATTACCCGAAAAAAAGATCATGTATAGTAAGGCGTTTGTACCCCCCAAAAGAACGACCATGTACAGTAAGCTATTTTTACCCCCAAACAAACTACCATGTATAGTAAGGCGTCTTTGGCCCGGAAAAAACTTCAACGTGTATAGTAAGGTGTTTTTACCCCCCAAAAAATGACCACGTAAAGTATAGTATATATAAGTATATAGTAAGGCATATTTAGTTGGAAAAAAAGACCCTGTATACTAATGTATTGTAGGCTAAAAAAAGACCATGTATAATAAGGCATTTTAGCCCAAAAAAACACCATGTTTTTGAAGGCATTTTTAGCCGAAAATAAAGCCCATGTATAGTAAGGCTTTTTAGCAAAAAAAAAAAAAAGACCATCTATAGTAAGGCGTTTTTAGCCCAAAAAACGACCATGTAAGTTTAGTAAGGCATTTTTAGGTGAAAGAAACGACCATGTATAGTTAGGCATTTTTAGCCCAAAAAAAGACCATGTATAGTAAGGCATTTTTAGCCCAAAAAAGACCATGTATAGTAAGGTGTTTTTAACCCAAAAAAAGATCATGTATGGTAAGGTGTTTTTACCCCAAAAAAGACCATGTATAATAAGGCGTTTTTAACCCAAAAAAGACCATGTATAATAAGGCATTTTAACCCAAAAAAAGGACCATGTATAGTAAGGCGTTTTTAGCCGAAATAAAACGAACATGTTTAGTAAGGCATTTTTAGCCCAAAAAACGACCATGTTTAGTCAGGCGTTTTTAGGCGGAAAAAACAACCATGTATAGTAAGGCATTTTTAGCGGTAAAAACGACCATGTATAGTAAGGCGTTTTTAGCCCAAAAAAACGACCATGTATAGTAAGGCGTTTTTAGCCGAAAAAAACAACCATGTATAGTAAGGCGTTTTTAGCCGGAAAAAACGACCATGTATAGTAAGGCATTTTTAGCCCAAAAAAACGACCATGTATAGTAAGGCGTTTTTAGCCAAAAAAAACAACCATGGATAGTAAGGCATTTTTAGTGGAAAAAACGACCATGTATAGTAAGGCGTTTTTAGCTGAAAAAACGACCATGTCTAGTAAGGCGTTTTTAGATGAAAAAACGACCATGTATAGTAAGGCGTTTTTAGCCCAAAAAAACGACCATGTATAGTAAGGCGTTTTTAGCCGAAAAAACAACCATGTATAGTAAGGCGTTTTCAGCCCAAAAAAACGACCATGTTTAGTAAGGCGTTTTTAGCCGGAAAAAACAACCATGTATAGTAAGGCATTTTTAGCGGTAAAAACGACCATGTATAGTAAGGCGTTTTTAGCCCAAAAAAACGACCATGTATAGTAAGGCGTTTTTAGCCGAAAAAAACAACCATGTATAGTAAGGCGTTTTTAGCCGAAAAAAACAACCATGTATAGTAAGGCGTTTTTAGCCGAAAAAACGACCATGTATAGTAAGGCGTTTTTAGCGGGAAAAAACGACCATGTATAGTAAGGCATTTTTAGCCCAAAAAAACGACCATGTATAGTAAGGCGTTTTTAGCTGAAAAAAACAACCATGTATAGTAAGGCGTTTTTAGCCGAAAAAAACGACCATGTATAGTAAGGCGTTTTTAGCCGAAAAAAACGACCATGTATAGTAAGGCGTTTTTAGCCGAAAAAAACAACCATGTATAGTAAGGCGTTTTTAGCCCAAAAAAACGACCATGTTTAGTAAGACGTTTTTAGCCCAAAAAACGACCATGTTTAGTAAGGCGTTTTTAGGCGGAAAAAACAACCATGTATAGTAAGGCGTTTTTAGCCGGGAAAAAACGACCATGTATAGTAAGGCGTTTTTAGCCAAAAAAACGACCATGTTTAGTAAGGCGTTTTTAGCCAAAAAAAAACAACCATGTATAGTAAGGCGTTTTTAGCCGAAAAAAACGACCATGTTTAAGTTTTTAGCCGAAAAAAACGACCATGTATAGTAAGGCGTTTTTAGCCGAAAAAAACGACCATGTATAGTAAGGCATTTTTAGCCCAAAAAAACGACCATGTATAGTAAGGCGTTTTTAGCCCAAAAAAACAACCATGTATAGTAAGGCGTTTTTAGCCCAAAAAAACAACCATGTATAGTAAGGCGTTTTTAGCCGAAAAAAACGACCATGTATAGTAAGGCGTTTTTAGCCGGAAAAAACGACCATGTATAGTAAGGCGTTTTTAGCCCAAAAAAACGACCATGTATAGTAAGGCGTTTTTAGCCCAAAAAAACAACCATGTATAGTAAGGCGTTTTTAGCCCAAAAAAACAACCATGTATAGTAAGGCGTTTTTAGCCGAAAAAAACGACCATGTATAGTAAGGCGTTTTTAGCCGAAAAAAACGACCATGTATAGTAAGGCGTTTTTAGCCGAAAAAAACAACCATGTATAGTAAGGCATTTTTAGCCCAAAAAAACGACCATGTATAGTAAGGCGTTTTTAGCCCAAAAAAACGACCATGTATAGTAAGGCGTTTTTAGCCGAAAAAAACAACCATGTATAGTAAGGCGTTTTTAGCCGAAAAAAACGACCATGTATAGTAAGGCGTTTTTAGCCGAAAAAAACAACCATGTATAGTAAGGCGTTTTTAGCCGAAAAAAACGACCATGTATAGTAAGGCGTTTTTAGCCGAAAAAAACGACCATGTATAGTAAGGCGTTTTTAGCCCAAAAAAAACAACCATGTATAGTAAGGCGTTTTTAGCCGAAAAAAACGACCATGTATAGTAAGGCGTTTTTAGCCGAAAAAAAACGACCATGTATAGTAAGGCGTTTTTAGCCGAAAAAAACGACCATGTATAGTAAGGCGTTTTTAGCCGAAAAAAACGACCATGTATAGTAAGGCGTTTTTAGCCAAAAAAAACAACCATGTATAGTAAGGCATGTTTAGTGGAAAAAACGACCATGTATAGTAAGGCGTTTTTAGCCGGAAAAAACGACCATGTATAGTAAGGCATTTTTAGCCCAAAAAAAGACCATGTATAGTAAGGCGTTTTTAGCCCAAAAAAACGACCATGTATAGTAAGGCGTTTTTAGCCGAAAAAACGACCATGTATAGTAAGGCGTTTTTAGCCGAAAAAAACGACCATGTATAGTAAGGCGTTTTTAGCCGAAAAAACGACCATGTATAGTAAGGCGTTTTTAGCCAAAAAAAAACAACCATGTATAGTAAGGCATTTTTAGTGGAAAAAACGACCATGTATAGTAAGGCATTTTTAGCTCAAAAAAACGACCATGTATAGTAAGGCGTTTTTAGCCGGGAAAAAACGACCATGTATAGTAAGGCGTTTTTAGCCGAAAAAACGACCATGTATAGTAAGGCATTTTTAGCCCAAGAAACAACCATGTATAGTAAGGCATTTTTAGCCCAAAAAAAACAACCATGTATAGTAAGGCGTTTTTAGCCGAAAAAACGACCATGTATAGTAAGGCGTTTTTAGCCCAAGAAACAACCATGTATAGTAAGGCATTTTTAGCCCAAAAAAACGACCATGTATAGTAAGGCATTTTTAGCTGGTAAAAACAACCATGTATAGTAAGGCATTTTTAGCCCAAAAAACGACCATGTTTAGTAAGGTGTTTTTGATGCGGAAAAAACAACCATGTATAGTAAGGCATTTTTAGCCCAAAAAACGACCATGTATAGTAAGGCGTTTTTAGCGGAACAAACAACCATGTATAGTAAGGCGTTTTTAGCCCAAAAAAACGACCATGTATAGGAAGGCATTTTTAGCCCCCCCAAAAAAAACGCCGATTTATAGTATGGCGTTTTTAGCCGGAAAAAACGACCATGTATAGTAAGGCATTTTTAGCCCAAAAAACAACCATGTATAGTAAGGCATTTTTTTGCCCCAAAAAAAGGACCATGTATAGTAAGGCGTTTTTAGCCCAAAAAAACGACCATGTATAGTAAGGCATTTTTAGTGGAAAAAACGACCATGTATAGTAAGGCGTTTTTAGCGTAAGAAATGACCATGTATAGTATGGCGTTTTTAGGCCAAAAAAAAACGACCATGTATAGTAAGGCGTTTTTAATCTGTTAAAATGGTCATGTAGCTCAGTGGTAGAGCGAATGCTTTTCATCTCAAAGGTCCCTGGTTCAATACCAGGCATTTTTGCACATTTCCCCATTATGTGACTATTAAAGGCTTTCTTAGAGTTATTAAAAAACGACCATGTATCATAAGGCGTTTTTAGCATTAAAAAAACGACCATGTATAGTAAGGCGTTTTTAGCCGAAAAAAACAACCATGTATAATAAGGCGTTTTTAGCCCCAAAAAAGGACCATGTATAGTAAGGCGTTTTTAGCCCAAAAAAACGACCATGTATAGTATGGCGTTTTAGCCGAAAAAAACAACCATGTATAGTAAGACATTTTTAGCCCAAAAAACGACCATGTATACTAAGGCGTTTTTAGCCGAAAAAAACAACCATGTATAGTAAGGCGTTTTTAGCCCAAAAAAACGACCATGTATAGTAAGGCGTTTTTAGCCCAAAAAAACGACCATGTATAGTAAGGCGTTTTTTTGCCCAAAAAACGACCATGTATACTAAGGCGTTTTTAGCTGAAAAAAACAACCATGTATAGTAAGGCGTTTTTAGCCCAAAAAAACGACCATGTATAGTAAGGCGTTTTTAGCTGAAAAAAACAACCATGTATAGTAAGGCGTTTTTAGCCCAAAAAAACGACCATGTATAGTAAGGCGTTTTTTTGCCCCAAAAAAAGGACCATGTATAGTAAGGCGTTTTTAGCCCAAAAAAACAACCATGTATAGTAAGGCGTTTTTAGCCCAAAAAACGACCATGTATAGTAAGGCATTTTTAGCTCAAAAAAAAGACCATGTATAGTATGGCGTTTTTAGCCGAAAAAAACAACCATGTATAGTAAGGCGTTTTTAGTGGAAAAAAACGACCATGTATAGTAAGGCGTTTTTTTGCCCCAAAAAAAGGACCATGTATAGTAAGGCATTTTTAGCTGAAAAAAACAACCATGTATAGTAAGGCGTTTTTAGCCCAAAAAAACAACCATGTATAGTAAGGCGTTTTTAGTGGAAAAAACGACCATGTATAGTAAGGCGTTTTTAGTGGAAAAAACGACCATGTATAGTAAGGCGTTTTTAGCCGGAAAAAACGACCATGTATAGTAAGGCGTTTTTAGCCCAAAAAAACGACCATGTATAGTAAGGCGTTTTTAGCCGAAAAAAACGACCATGTATAGTAAGGCGTTTTTAGCCGAAAAAAACCACCATGTATAGTAAGGCGTTTTTAGCCGAAAAAAACAACCATGTGTAGTAAGGCGTTTTTAGTGGAAAAAACGACCATGTATAGTAAGGCGTTTTTAGCTGAAAAAAAAAAACAACCATGTATAGTAAGGCATTTTTAGCCCAAAAAACGACCATGTATAGTAAGGCGTTTTTAGACGATAAAAACGACCATGTATAGTAAGGCGTTTTTAGCGGGAAAAACGACCATGTATAGTAAGGCGTTTTTAGACGATAAAAACGACCATGTATAGTAAGGCGTTTTTAGCGGGAAAAACGACCATGTATAGTAAGGCGTTTTTAGCCCAAAAAAATGACCATGTATAGTAAGGCGTTTTTAGCCGAAAAAAACAACCATGTATAGTATGGCATTTTTAGCCCAAAAAACGACCATGTATAGTAAGGCGTTTTTAGACGATAAAAACGACCATGTATAGTAAGGCGTTTTTAGACGATAAAAACGACCATGTATAGTAAGGCGTTTTTAGCCGAAAAAAACAACCATGTATAGTAAGGCATTTTTAGCCCAAAAAAACAAAAAAACGACCATGTATAGTAAGGCGTTTTTAGCCGAAAAAAACGACCATGTATAGTAAGGCGTTTTTAGCCGAAAAAAACAACCATGTATAGTAAGGCGTTTTTAGCCGAAAAAAACGACCATGTATAGTAAGGCGTTTTTAGCCGAAAAAAAAAACAACCATGTATAGTAAGGCGTTTTTAGCCCAAAAAAACAACCATGTATAGTATGGTGTTTTTAGCCGAAAAAAACGACCATGGATAGTAAGGCGTTTTTAGCCGAAAAAAACGACCATGTATAGTAAGGCGTTTTTAGCCAAAAAAAACAACCATGTATAGTAAGGCGTTTTTAGCCCAAAAAAATGACCATGTATAGTAAGGCGTTTTTAGCCGAAAAAAACGACCATGGATAGTAAGGCGTTTTTAGCCGAAAAAAACCACCATGTATAGTAAGGCGTTTTTAGCCGAAAAAAACGACCATGGATAGTAAGGCGTTTTTAGCCGAAAAAAACCACCATGTATAGTAGCGTTTTTAGTGGAAAAAACGACCATGTATATAGTAAGGCATTTTTAGCCCAAAAAACCACCATGTATAGTAAGGCGTTTTTAGACGATAAAAACGACCATGTATAGTAAGGCGTTTTTAGCCGAAAAAAACAACCATGTATAGTAAGACATTTTTAGCCCAAAAAACGACCATGTATACTAAGGCGTTTTTAGCCGAAAAAAACAACCATGTATAGTAAGGCGTTTTTAGCCCAAAAAAACGACCATGTATAGTAAGGCGTTTTTAGCCCAAAAAAACGACCATGTATAGTAAGGCGTTTTTAGCCCAAAAAAACGACCATGTATAGTAAGGCGTTTTTAGCCGAAAAAAACCACCATGTATAGTAAGGCGTTTTTAGCCGAAAAACCCAAAAAACGACCATGTATACTAAGGCGTTTTTAGCTGAAAAAAACAACCATGTATAGTAAGGCGTTTTTAGCCCAAAAAAACGACCATGTATAGTAAGGCGTTTTTAGCTGAAAAAAACAACCATGTATAGTAAGGCGTTTTTAGCCCAAAAAAACGACCATGTATAGTAAGGCGTTTTTTTGCCCCAAAAAAAGGACCATGTATAGTAAGGCGTTTTTAGCCCAAAAAAACAACCATGTATAGTAAGGCGTTTTTAGCCCAAAAAACGACCATGTATAGTAAGGCATTTTTAGCTCAAAAAAAAGACCATGTATAGTAAGGCGTTTTTAGCCGAAAAAAACAACCATGTATAGTAAGGCGTTTTTAGCGGGAAAAACGACCATGTATAATAAGGCGTTTTTAGACGATAAAAACGACCATGTATAGTAAGGCGTTTTTAGACGATAAAAACGACCATGTATAGTAAGGCGTTTTTAGCCCCAAAAAAAGGACCATGTATAGTAAGGCGTTTTTAGTGAAAAAAACCACCATGTATAGTAAGGCGTTTTTAGCCGAAAAAAACAACCATGTATAGTAAGGCGTTTTTAGTGGAAAAAACGACCATGTATAGTAAGGCGTTTTTAGCTGAAAAAACGACCATGTATAGTAAGGCGTTTTTAGCCGGAAAAAACGACCATGTATAGTAAGGCATTTTTAGCCCAAAAAACAACCATGTATAGTAAGGCATTTTTAGCCCAAAAAAACGACCATGTATAGTAAGGCGTTTTTAGCCGAAAAAAACGACCATGTATAGTAAGGCGTTTTTAGCCGAAAAAAACGACCATGTATAGTAAGGCGTTTTTAGCCGAAAAAAACCACCATGTATAGTAAGGCGTTTTTAGCCGAAAAAAACAACCATGTATAGTAAGGCGTTTTTAGTGGAAAAAACGACCATGTATAGTAAGGCGTTTTTAGCTGAAAAAACCACCATGTATAGTAAGGCGTTTTTAGCCGAAAAAAACAACCATGTATAGTAAGGCGTTTTTAGTGGAAAAAACGACCATGTATAGTAAGGCATTTTTAGCCCAAAAAACCACCATGTATAGTAAGGCGTTTTTAGCCGAAAAAAACAACCATGTATAGTAAGGCGTTTTTAGCGGGAAAAACGACCATGTATAGTAAGGCGTTTTTAGTGGAAAAAACAACCATGTATAGTAAGGCGTTTTTAGCCGAAAAAAACAACCATGTATAGTATGGCATTTTTAGCCCAAAAAACGACCATGTATAGTAAGGCGTTTTTAGACGATAAAAACGACCATGTATAGTAAGGCGTTTTTAGACGATAAAAACGACCATGTATAGTAAGGCGTTTTTAGCCGAAAAAAACAACCATGTATAGTAAGGCATTTTTAGCCCAAAAAAACAACCATGTATAGTATGGTGTTTTTAGCCGAAAAAAACGACCATGGATAGTAAGGCGTTTTTAGCCGAAAAAAACGACCATGTATAGTAAGGCGTTTTTAGCCAAAAAAAAACAACCATGTATAGTAAGGCGTTTTTAGCCCAAAAAAATGACCATGTATAGTAAGGCGTTTTTAGCCGAAAAAAACGACCATGGATAGTAAGGCGTTTTTAGCCGAAAAAAACCACCATGTATAGTAAGGCGTTTTTAGCCGAAAAAAACGACCATGGATAGTAAGGCGTTTTTAGCCGAAAAAAACCACCATGTATAGTAGCGTTTTTAGTGGAAAAAACGACCATGTATATAGTAAGGCATTTTTAGCCCAAAAAACCACCATGTATAGTAAGGCGTTTTTAGACGATAAAAACGACCATGTATAGTAAGGCGTTTTTAGCCGAAAAAAACAACCATGTATAGTAAGGCATTTTTAGCTGAAAAAAACAACCATGTATAGTAAGGCATTTTTAGCCCAAAAAACGACCATGTATAGTAAGGCGTTTTTAGACGATAAAAACGACCATGTATAGTAAGGCGTTTTTAGCCGAAAAAAACAACCATGTATAGTAAGGCGTTTTTAGTGGAAAAAACGACCATGTATAGTAAGGCATTTTTAGCCCAAAAAACCACCATGTATAGTAAGGCGTTTTTAGCCGAAAAAAACAACCATGTATAGTAAGGCGTTTTTAGCGGGAAAAACGACCATGTATAGTAAGGCGTTTTTAGACGATAAAAACGACCATGTATAGTAAGGCGTTTTTAGCGGAAAAAACGACCATGTATAGTAAGGCGTTTTTAGCTGAAAAAAAAACCAACCATGTATAGTAAGGCATTTTTAGCCCAAAAAAACGACCATGTATAGTAAGGCGTTTTTAGACGATAAAAACGACCATGTATAGTAAGGCGTTTTTAGCGGGAAAAACGACCATGTATAGTAAGGCGTTTTTAGCGGGAAAAACGACCATGTATAGTAAGGCGTTTTTAGCTGGAAAAAAAAAACAACCATGTATAGTAAGGCATTTTTAGCCCAAAAAACGACCATGTATAGTAAGGCGTTTTTAGACGATAAAAACGACCATGTATAGTAAGGCGTTTTTAGCCGAAAAAAACAACCATCAGAATCAGAATCAGAATCATCTTTATTGCCAAGTATGTAGGACACACAAGGAATTTGTTTTCGGTAGAACACGCTGCACTAGTATCGTTGTCAAAAAAACTGCTAAGTGGCACTATACATGTATAGTAAGGCGTTTTTAGTGGAAAAAACGACCATGTATAGTAAGGCGTTTTTAGCTGAAAAAAAAAACAACCATGTATAGTAAGGCATTTTTAGCCCAAAAAACCACCATGTATAGTAAGGCGTTTTTAGCCGAAAAAAACAACCATGTATAGTAAGGCGTTTTTAGCGGGAAAAACGACCATGTTTAGTAAGGCGTTTTTAGCATTAAAAAATGACCATGTATAGTAAGGCATTTTTAGCATAAAAAAACCACCATGTATAGTAAGCCGTTTTTTTGCCCCAAAAAAACGACCATGTATAGTAAGGCGTTTTTAGCCCAAAAAAACGACCATGTATAGTAAGGCGTTTTTAGACGAAAAAAACGACCATGTATAGTAAGGCATTTTTAGCGGTAAAAACGACCATGTTTAGTAAGGCGTTTTTAGCATAAAAAAAACGACCATGTTTAGTAAGCCGTTTTTTTGCCCCAAAAAAAACGACCATGTATAGTAAGGCGTTTTTAGCCCAAAAAACGACCATGTATAGTAAGGCGTTTTTAGACGAAAAAAACGACCATGTATAGTAAGGCATTTTTAGCGGTAAAAACGACCATGTTTAGTAAGGCGTTTTTAGCATAAAAAAAACGACCATGTTTAGTAAGCCGTTTTTTTGCCCCAAAAAAACGACCATGTATAGTAAGGCGTTTTTAGCGTAAAAAATGACCATGTATAGTAAGGCATTTTTAGCCCAAAAAACGACCATGTATAGTAAGGCGTTTTTTTTGCCCCAAAAAAACGACCATGTATAGTAAGGCGTTTTTAGACGAAAAAAACGACCATGTATAGTAAGGCATTTTTAGCGGTAAAAACGACCATGTTTAGTAAGGCGTTTTTAGCATAAAAAAAACGACCATGTTTAGTAAGCCGTTTTTTTGCCCCCAAAAAAACGACCATGGATAGTAAGGCGTTTTTAGCATTAAAAAAACCACCATCTATAGTAAGACGGAAGACATATACACATATACGTATGTATAAATATATACGTATATATACATACACACATATATACATACACATATACATAAATACATATACGTATATATACATACATAAACACATACATACATACATACACACATACATATATACATACACATACATACATATACACATACATACATACATATACATACATACATATACACATATACATATATACATACATATAAATACACATATACGTATATATACATACATACATAAACACATACATACATATATATATACATACATATATATATACATACACATACATACACACATACATACATATACATACATACATACATACACATATATACATACATACACATATATACATACATACACATATATACATACTCACATATATATATACACACACACATATATATATATATATATATATATATATATATATATATATATATATATATATACATACACAAACATTCACATATACATACATATATACACACCATATATATACATATATACACACCATATATACATACATATACATCATATATATACACACACACATACACATGTACATATAAACACACATACACACATATATATATATATATTATTACACCGACTTAAATAAGGTCGCGGGACCAATCGTTCTGGTGTCGAAAACAACCATTTACTCAACCCAGAATTTCATCTTCTTCAGTAAGAAATTACATTTAATAAGACAAAAAGTAAGCAAATGCAGTAATGTTGATGTCAACCCTGCCACAAACGTGACTATTTGAGGATTTGGGAAGACTTGACAACATGTCAGGAAAAAGTCCCCACCCAGCTACCCCTAATCAGGATAAATGTCATATTTTTAAGTATCAACTATGCGATGTAACTTGCAATTCATGTACTTAGTTTGACAGACTCAGGCCTTGATGGAAACTAAACTCTAAATAATATAACACACATATATAAAGTATACAATAAGATGGGGATAAACCCATAAACAAATGTCTGGATACATTCAAATGTGCAGACAAAAACAATCAAAGCTGTTTGCAATTAAACCCAATATATTTCGATCTTTAAAAAGTCAACCCGAATGTACTTCATATAATATTGATCGAGTAAATTTGGCCAGATAAGTTCACATTTATGTCTTTCTGGATGGACCACCCTGATTGGCAGACAGATCCAAAGATTATAAAAAGTGTATCCTTTCGTAAAAGTGCTTTACAAACTACTTGTTTTATTTGTGTTAGGTGACGTCTGTGTAAGCTGTCAGTCGTACAGGAGTGGTCCATCGATGAAAAGGTTTCTTCAGCCGTCATCTGGACTTCTTTGAAGGTGTCGGACGTTTCGTTTCTTATCCAAGAAGCTTCGTCAGCAACCTAAAGTCTTACTGGTAGTTTCGGCCCTATATATATCCATGGTGGGGTGAGGTTCAATTTGGATCGTTCGTACAATAGGCTTAGTTATGCTGATGAGATGATACTTGGGCAAATTGGGCAATCAGGCCAGTCATCAGTCAGGACAATAGAAGTAATCAGTGGAGCCGCATGGATTAGTCCTCTGCCCCCCCCCCCCCCCCCCCCCCCCCCCCCCCCAACCTGAGAGCAGGGACCAATCATAGCAGAGTCCAGCACCGCCACGTCTGGACAGTAGGGATATGTATAAGGCCGAAACTACCAGTAAGACTTTAGTTTGCTGACGAAGCTTCTTGGATAAGAAGAGAAACGTCCGACACCTTCAAAGAAGTCCAGATGACGGCTGAAGAAACCTTTTCATCGATGGAAGAAAAGCATGTAAAAAATATACCGCTGACAGATTTCTTCAATGTGAATGTGCAAAAAAGGCCTCGACACGGCTTGAAATACTTCTCGCAATGGTGTACAAAATAAGCGTTGTCCTTTGTTTCACGTGCAGCATTCCCTTTGGCATCGTTCCTTGTTTCCTGTCCGTCTCCGTGGCAACAGGGTGAGTTCAAAAATCACCGCCGGCCAGTTTCAAGAAGCAGCTGCTCCACCCGTCCACTTACCGTCAAGTGGACTTCCATAAAGGATTGTGGTACATCCAGCCTTCTCCCTGAAACATATTGTCACATTTTTTTGACTTGCGAGATGTTGAATGTTAAAAAAACCAGAACCGAAACAGAAACCTGCCAACTTCTAAAAGCAGAAAGACTTAGCTGTAAGCGTGTCTGCATTTCCGCTAGTTAGCGTTTTTAGCATTTTAAATAACTACAACTTTAATAGGGGAATTGTAATCATTTATATGAGCAGCTATTAGCCAAGGTTGACTGGTATGAAAGTCAAACTCGCGTCATTGTCACCTTTTCCCGAATGAAGTCTAACTCCTGGAAATGCTTGGGAGGATTATACCTCACCAAACCACTGTCGTTTTCTTTTACTTTTCACACTTTTCAGGGATGCATCTGAGGAATTAAAAAAAGGGGGCCAGTTTGCCCCCTTGTGTCTGAAAAGGGGGCCAAAACTCTAAAATGGAGGGGGCCCGATATTGCCAAAGTATACAAAAGTGATTGAAATACACCAAATATACTCATTGAAGCATACGGGTAACATTCGACGTACGACCACCCGTACCTCCAGACCCTATTTTGAAATTGTTAATTCTACGCGCTCGCAGGCCGGCAACGCGTACGACAATTTTGGCCAGCCAGCATCTCACGCTCGCACAGCAATCCACCGTGACAAGCAGTACTATCGATATAACAAGACTTTACTATATTTCTATCTTTAAAAAGACAACCCGAATGTACTTCAAATAATATTCATAGAGTAAACCTACGAGTCTCTATTCAACATATTGAATGGATTTCAACTTACGACCATTTTGACTTACGACCGTTTGGTCGGAACGGAACTCGGTCGTAAGTCAGATGTTACCTCTATTTGAATAGCAAATGAAAAAAATCAAGTTGAATAAAATCTATTTTTCGAATACTAACACTGTGTTTGAAGGTGTGTGCGGGCGTCTAACCTCCTTGGTGAAGTATTTCGGTGTCCAGGCTTTATTAACAGCCGCTCTCCGTCTCTCGTCCGTCCTCTGTTGTTCCTCCAGTCCGTGTTTATGTTCTGTGGCCTCGTCCAAGTTGCCATCTTTCAGCGACTTGGTCACGTGTTGCCACAAACGCCTACGAGCGCACAATTAATCCACGTGGGCACTGTCGGTCCGTTAGGTCCGACGTTACCTGGATTCTGCGCGTCCTTGTTTCTCGAGCGGTCGCAGCTTCTTCCTGGTTACGGGAAGCTTAGCCGTGTCGATCACTTTGGTTTCGCCGCTGCTGGAGGTGAACTCCAAGGTTCCGTTCCATTCACCCTGCGCTTTACATACGATGGTGTTGGTCGGGTTGTGCTTCACCTCCGCCGTCACTCTAAGACGGACGGACAAAAGGCGTGTTAGCAAAAGGCGCTTAGAAATACAATATATTATTATTATGCCAGGCGACGTGCAAGAATGTGTCCACGCCAGTGCCAGGGTTTTTGTCATTTTCGCTCAAATTGCACGACCCACAAAATATTGACTTTTAGGACTGCATAAACATTCAAAGCAGCTGAAGAAACCTTAAGACTCGATTCTTTCTTTCAGAAAAAAAAAAAGACTTAATTCCTAAGTTATACAGGCATGGAGTTATCTGAGCTTGAAATGGGGGCGGCTGTACAAAATTCAATGCAATATTGGTTTATATAGCGCTTTAACAACAGGTGAAGCTGTGACAAAGCACTAACATGGACAAAAGGCAAACGCTGCCCCCTTGTGGAATGGAAAAACATTGCCAGAGGTCTGTCCAGCGCTTAATTAGTCTGGAGTTATATGAGCTTGAAATGAGGGCGGCTGTCCAAAATACTATGCAATATTGGTTTCTATAGCGCTTTAACAACAGCTGAAGCTGGAATAAAGTGCTAACATGGAAAAAAGGGAAATGATGCCCCCTTCTTTAAATGAAAAGCGCTTTATCAGCACCCAAGCATGAAAAAATAAAACCCGAACAAATTCGGGAATTGCGCTCTCCGTCATATTTTCAATTCCCGAATAACTTTGTGAACGGCAGTGAATGAGTTCAGAATTAACATGCTTCAATAATAATAATAAAAAACGCCATTGTGAGGCCCACCTGTGCACTTTACCGCCATAGAAAGGCTTCGTGTGGAAGGTGACGGTAGCCGAGTAGCCGCTCTTGGCGCAGTTGATGGCCACTTTTCCTCCCAGTTCCACCCAAGGCACGGTGAGGATGGAGCGGGCGTAGGCCGACGGTAGCGAGAAAGCGTACTCCTCCTCGTGCTCGGCCAGACACAACAGGCCTAGACAAGAGGAAAGGAAGCTCAACGTATTATCGGACATGAAGAAGAGTTCTTGCTAACGTGGGAAAAAAAAGGGAAATGCTGCCCCCTTGTGGAAGGGGAAAATCATTGTCAGAGGTCTGACCAGCGCTTTATCAGCACCCAAACATGCCATTTATATATTTATTTATTCGCGAATAAATGTATGAATGGCAGTGAATGAGTTAAAAGAGACCCACGCACCTTCTCCCACCATGGACACCCCGATGGACATGCCCATGAATTTGCTTTTGGTCCACACATGCGCGTTGACGCACACCCGCCTCTCTCGGCACTCGCAGTAAAAAGCAGAAACCGGCGGATGATGCGAAACCTGCTCGGCCACAAAGCGGACTCTGTAGCAGCCGCCGTCGCTCCCCGACTCGTGGTTGGCTCGGACGCAAGGTTTGATTTTGTCCCGAGGAACTTCCCAGGAACAATGGAAGGTCTCCCCCAGCACGGGGTTGTAGGGCTTTTTGGCAACAGCGCCCTTCCGCCCCTCGTGGAAGGACGTCAGGTAGTATTCCACAAAGCGGACGATGCGTTCCTCGGCCGTCACGCCGGCGGTGATTGACAGGAACAAGTCTGGATGGGCCATGAAGTTAGCGTACATCTCCAGAAGCGAGCGCTTTTCCAGAATAAACGTCGGCAGCACCACCTAGGAGGAAAAAAAACAAACAAACAGAGCACACACAAAATCCATTCAAAATGTGTAATAGAGGCTAAATGACTCGCAAACTCCCGCCTAGCTATTAGCTAGCTGTTGGCTATCCATTAGTTAGCTGCCAGAGGTCTGACCGTAGCTTGATCGGCACCCCCCGAATGAATTTGGAAATGGCAGTTAATAAGTAAAAGAGCGACGATGACAAAACTCACCCTGGTGAGGTCCATTCCCAGTTTGAGCTGGGACAACAAGTGCAGAATGACGCTCCTCTGCTCATCCAGCACGCCCAGGTCCTCCTCTTCCTCGTTGTCCTCCGTGTCCGTCACTTCCTCGCTATGGCCGATGTCTCCCAGCCCCGCCGGGTGCTGTCCAGACCAAAACACAAAATCAGATGTTAGTTTGAAGATGAAAAGGTTTCTTCAGTCGTCATTTGGACTTATTTGAAGGTCGTTTCGCTCCTCATCCGAAAAGCTTCGTCAGTGAACTAAAAATGTGCTGGTAACTCTCTCTCTCTATATATATGTACAAAACCCTAATGTACACAGTTGGGGGTGCCAGACCTTTGCTTTGATAGGTCCCTGCTCTCAAAAAGCTTTCAGCAAATCATTATACAAGCACTTTTGTTTGCCCTCATCCCTTTTGATCCACGTGACCGACCGGTCAAAGCAAAGCGAAGATGCGCGCTTTTGTTTTGTTTGTTTTTTTGCCGGCGTTCAACCCAAGGCTGACAGAGCGAGCGCTCAAACGGGAGCTGATGCCTTTGATATCTCCTGCAGAAACGTGACAGAGGCATGAAGAAGAAGAAGAAGAAAAGATTGTCATGTATAATGCACAAAGTGCCCTCTAGCCACAAAATAAAAAAAAACCTCTCTTTGCGCCCACGTTTCGCCTGCAATCGTTGCTTTTTGTGCGAGATCGTCGCCGGGGATCTTATTTTAACTCATTCACTGCCATTCGCTAATTTATGCGGGAATTGAAAAGATGGCGTAAAGCGCCATTCGCGATTTTTTTCCAGATTTTGATTTTCCATGCTTGGGTACCGATAAAGCGCTGGTCAGACCTCTCGTTGTGGGTTTTTTTTTTTCCTCTTCCACAAGGGGGCAGCATTTCCCTTTTGTCCATGTTAGCGCTTTGTTTACAGCTTCCGCTGTTGTTAAATCGCGACATAAATCAATGTACTGTGTTGTATTTTGTGCATCCGCCCCCATTTCAAGCTCAGATAACTCTGGACCCATATAACTTAGGAATTAACTTTTTTTATGAAAGAAGAGAGTACAATTTCTTACGCTGCATTGAATGTTTATGTCGTCCTAAAACTCAATATTCTGTGGGACCTGCAATTTGAGTGAAAAATGACAATAACCCTGGCACTAGAGTGGACACCTTTTTGCAGATCGTCTGGCAGTGAATAAGTTAACTTCCTGAAACCAGAAATGCAACAATATATCATCTGCTGTCACCTTTGATATCACCATTTTTTTAAAGGGATAACCCCATTAAACTTAGGAATTAACTCATTTTTTTCTAATTAAAGAAAAGAGTAAGGTTTCTTACGCTGAACTGAATTTACATAGTCCTACAACTCAATATTCTGTGAGACCTGCAATTTGAGTGAAAAATGACAATAACCCTGGCGCTTGAGGGACACATTATAGTACATTGTCTGGCAGTGAATGAGTTAATGACAGTGCCACTGGAAATAACAACACAGCTCCAAAAATAAAACTAGAATTTGTGATTGCCTGAATGCCTAATTGCACGACGTGGGGGTTGTTAAACGCACACAGTAGAAATCGCCTGCATGTTACCTGAATATTTCATTCCCCTCGCACACACGCGACACGAAAAAACCCGCCCGGCCGGGCACAAAAGTGCACCGGGAGTTGGTCGGGTATATATTTATAGACGTGCACGGCGAGGAGCGAGACGGTTATAATTTCCACAGCTTCTGATTAATTTAAAACGGCTTTTGACTGTGGCGGAAAATTGCCGCCAAAGGGGGTCAATAGCATTTTTTGCCGGAGATGATTCAAGTCTGGTGGCCATGTTTTTTTTCCTACTCCCGCTTTCCCTTTTTTGTTTGTTTAACTTAACCGTAGGCAAGTGCACAGCTGATTCGCAAACTGTTTCAACTAAGCTCCGCAGGAAGTACAAAAAAATATATATATATATATAGTTATATATCATGTGTCTTGTGCTAAAATATGCCAGAAGCATTTCATTGATGTTAACATGACCTAATTTAAAGGACAACCGACACCATTTTTTTTTGTTTCCTAACTGACAACAGAAAAACTTTTTACAGCATCTAAAATACCCAAAACACGCAGGATGATATTTTTAGTCAAATGCAAAACACCAATAAAAATGACTTAAAGTGCCTCAAAATTGCGACAAAATGACCTCGGAACTGGGCAGATTCAGAAAGTCCCGCCCCCTTGTTCGTGACATCACTATTGGTCACACACTGCCGTGCTCCAGAATCAAAACAATGCCTTCAGAGAGTTCAGATTCGGAGAAGATGCTTTCTTGTTACTCATCCAGTTATGAATATGATTCAAATAGTTCCGAAGAGGAAAGCATAAATGTTTGCAATGGATTAAAGAAGTTCTTCCGTTATCAATTCGAGCCGTCAGGACTCCAATGTAGCGTTCCATAAAATGCACAAGATGGCGCCCAAGCTCCATTGGAAATGGGCTGATTTGTCTGCTGGGAATTCGTGTCAACTAGTATCAAATAGTAGTCTTGGTGCAACACACAACAATTCACCATCGCGTTATTTATGTGTTTTCCTTCTAATTTCGTCATCAACACGAAGTTTTCAGACCAAACAAAGTACCCAAAATGCATTGTGTGTCGCTTTCTCAGTCAGGGGCGTTCCTGACGTGACGTCACGTCAGGAATCGTCACCAAATCGAAAACAAGACTTCCTGAATATTCAGCGCGAGTCTTAAAACATAAAATATAGCTATATGCTATGGAAACTTTGTAAAATACGCTCAGTAGAAGTCATTTCAAGTGATTTTACAAATTATGGAGGCAATTTGTTTGGAGGTGTCGGTTGTCCTTTAAGCGATCCTATCGAATGTCACGGGAAACCTCTTCCCCTCCCATATATGTTTACTCCCCAAAAAATGAATTGGTGACGCTCATGCATTCATTCAACATGCAAAAACAAGCTTTTTGAACACTTACGTCTTGATGTAAACGCTTGACTTGCATACAAGTGGACTTCATCGCCATAAAAGGACAAAAAAATATAGATATATATCAAAGGGAGTTGCCTTAACACCAGCGAACCCCTTGAATAGGATTAAAGTTGTTTTTCAAGTGCTGGTAAATCCCCACCATGCTGCCCCCTCTTGGAAAAAAAAGGTGCTGGAAACAAGGTCCCATGCAGTAACGTCGCCTTCTGCTTCTTCCCATCACCCCCGAATGGCGCGATCCCACCCCCAATTGCCGCGTGCATGTGATTTGGTCCTCCCTCCTTCTCAGTTCTGCCCTCCCTTGGATTTTCTCTCGTGACATCACTTTTTCTCCTCCTCCATCTTGGATTCCCCCCTCCTTCATTTTGTTGACTCCTCGTCACTGCGTGACAGTTTGCTAAAAATAGATTTTTTTGGTGTGTGTTTTTTTCGCCACAATTTGAGACTTCTTTATTCCGATGTGTTGTAACTCATTCACTGCCATTCCCAAATTTGTTCGGGTTTTGTTTATTTTTTTCTCATGCTTGGGTGTTGATAAAGCGCTGGCCATGGCCTCTGGCAATGTTTTTTTTTCCTTTCCACAAGGGGGAAGCATTTCCCTTTTTTTCCATGTTAGCGCTTTGTTCCAGTTTCAGCTGTTGTTAAAGCGCTATATAAACCAATATTGCATTGTATTATGGACAGCCGCCCCCATTTCAAGCTCATATAACTCCAGACCCATATAATTTAGGAATCAACTTTTTTTCCTGATGAAAGAAAAGCGTCTAAGGTTTCTAACGCTGTATTGGATGTTTGTGTCATCCTAAAACTCAATATTCTGTGCAATATGTACGTATTGCATTGTATTATGGACAGCCGCCCCCATTTCAAGCTCATATAACTCCAGACCCATATAACTTAGGAATTAACTATTTTTTTCTGATGAAACAAGAGTCTAAAGTTTAACGCTGTATTGAATGTTTACGTAGTCCTAAAACTCAATATTCCGTGGGTCCTGGAATTTGAGTGACAATGACAAAAACGCTGGCACTGGAGTGGACACCTTTTTGCACATTGTCTGGCAGTGAATGAGTTAATACTCTAATTTGCATAGCACACAAGCTCAAGGCAGCTTTACAAATATAATAAACCAATCAAAGTAAGCAATTAGTCCAATTAGTATTGTGTTTCCTTCTACTGCGCCGTCACACAATTTTTCCTTTGCCACTGCCCCCCCCCCTATTTCCTTCTTCCTCCCCTGTGACATCACAGTCACGCTCTTTACCCCAACTGTCTTCGCATCCATGACCACGTTTTCTTTCTGCTTCTGTTTCCTGCACGTGTTCACGCTTTTTTTTCTCTCTCTCTCTCTCTATTGCCCAGCTTCACTTCCAAACGCAAAGCGAGATGGAATGAAAATCATACGCGGACACAAAGACAGTTGCTGACCTCTGCTGGTATAAATTGGAAATGACACCACGAGGAAAAACGTATTGGAGAGTATGACGTCAAACGACAGCTATTTTTATTTCCTCACCTCTGCATCGTGCGACAGATTTCTTTCCCCGAGGGCTGGCGAGGACTCGGCAGAGCGCAGAGGAGTCAGGCCGCCGTTTTTCAGATGCTGCCCTGAGGGTGACTTTGGTAGCGTCCACACGGGATGGCCGCTATCTGAGAGCCATGAGATTGTGTCAGAGGTCAAAGCCAAAGTGGGAAATGGACGGCGTGGCTGGGAATGATAATGACACGGGGGATTAATTCTGACATTTGATATTTGATTTTGTAAATTAATCGGAAAGGCGCTGGTTGGATTGACGGAGACGACGAACGAGACAACAGGAAATTGCATCTGCTGTGTATGTGTGAGAGGCAATTTTGTTTCTGTGAAGCAGAAGCTTGAAGATTATGCGTTAGCATAAACTGGTCATTTGAATTTAATTAAATCATTTCCTCTACTTTTGACGAAGCCCAACATTCCATTTTAACTCATTCAATGCCACACAATGTGCAATAATGTGTCTAATCCCGTGCCAGGGTTTTTATCATCGTCACTCGAATCGCAGAATATTGAATTTTATAAACATTTAATACGGCGTTAGAAACATTAGACTCTCTTCTTTCATCAGAAAAAAAAAGAGTTAATGCCTAAATTATATGGATTTGGAGTTATATGAGCGTGAAATGAGGGCGGCTGTCCAAAATACAATGCGATACATCCATATTGCTTTATATAGCGTTTTAAGAGCAGCTGAAGCTGGAGCAAAGCGCTAACATGGAAAAAAGGGAAATGCTGCCCCCTTGTGGAAAAGAAAAAAACATTGCCAGAGGTCATGGCTGCCTTTCCAGCAGCTTCTTTTTTTCCTTTCCTCTTCCTTTCATAACTTTGCTGCTGTGTTACTTCCGGGTGGAGTGAACACTGGCGCGAATGGCTGCCGCTGCTCACCCGCACAAAAAAAAATATATATATAATAATTCTTATCCCGTGACTGTAAAGTGTCCTGAAGGGTTTTGAAAGGCGCTTAGAAATTAAATGTATTATTATTAAGGAATTAATCAGCCCGTTTCCACAGTCTGATTAATTCCTTACATGGAGCTTTGCCGCCTTCTTCTGCCTCTTTTTTGGTGCTACACGAAGTTTTCAGACCAGCCAAGTACAGCCAAATGCATTGACGTGATAGAAGGACTGCTACAATGTGTCCTTTTTTTTCGTTCAGGGGCGTTCCTTCAGTGACGTAACGTACGGACTCGTCACCAACTCAAAAACAAGACTTCCGGATTGTGATTTTACAAATTATGGACACAGCTTGTCCGGGAGGCGTCGGTTGTCCTTTAAAGTGGATACTGTAAACTTCTTCTATTCACTGTACAAGCTATCCAAATAGAGTGTGAGGTTATGGACGTCTGACAGACTTCTAAAGAAGTAGACAAAAAGGAGGACTGGGAGGAGCTTCACGCAGTCCGGAGTACGGAGCCCGATGATGACTCACCGATAGGAGCTCCATGGATGGCGTTGTTGCGATGAGTAGCCTGAGATAAAGGCGGCGCCTGGCTGTGGCTCTGTTGGAGGATATTCAGGCACTCCCCCAGGCAGCTGAGCGTAGCGGCCGACGTGGCTTTGAGCAGCAGCAAGTCCTGATCCAAACAGGAGACGGCGCCTTTGGTGGGTAGCGAGTCGATGGACTGGACCAAGGTCTTTTGTTGCCCCTCGGCCTGGAACATCATCTGAAGGGACGGCGGCGGAACAACCGGTGATTAGTACTCCAAAAAAAAAAAACATCTTAATTCATTAGATAACTCCAGATGCATATTAGGAATTAACTCTTTCATTCTGATGAAAGAAGAGAGTCTAAGATTTATTACGCTATATTGAATGTTTATGTAGTCCTAAAAATCAATATTCTATGGTTCCTGCAATTTGAGTGAAAATGATAACAACCCTGGCACTGGAGTAGACACATTTTTGCACGTTGTCTACCAGTGACTGAAATAAGCACGCATTGCCATTGACTATTATCATTTATTTTTCCCTTGTATACAGGTAACATCCAACTTACGACAGAGTTTCGTTCCGACCAAACGGTCGTAAGTCAAAATGGTCGTAAGTCGAAATCCATTCAAAATGTTGAATAGAGACTCAGAGGCTAAATGACTCGCAAACTCCCCCCTCTGGTGCCATCACACGGTCGATTGCTGTACGAGACGGAGATGCTAGCTTGCTGGCTAAAATTAGCGTACACGTTGCCGGCCTGCTAGCGCGTTGCGGCGCCAGGTGTAGAATTAAAATTTTAAAAATAGAGTCTGGAGGTCGTGGTTGTAAGTACGGGTGGTCGTAAGTCAGATGTTACCTGTATATACGTTTAAAACACACACGGCGAAGCATCCTGATAGTGTCTCCTCATCTGCCAAAAATAGCGGTAGAAACTTTTCAAACAAGACCCCCCGCGGTGACAAAACATGTCTGAGTTTGAGATTTCCTCCAGTGTGAAAAACCCACTAGGATCTAAATGCGTCATAAAAGCACAAAGTTTCCTCCTCCGTGTGGGTAATCGGCTTTTCTCTGCGCTAATGTATGCCGGTTGCTAATCTTGGCGTCATTAATATTGCATATGATCGCCGCCCACACCTCGTCTTTTACGCGTACTTGACAAGCACATCTGTAGTGGGTGCACAAGATGCTATTTCGGAAGCACTAAAAAAAAACCACCAGGGCTGAGCTGCGACACATTTTCGACGTAAAAGATGCTTTCAAGCGCAAAGATAATCGTTAGCTCTGAGTTGTATTCACTTTCACTTCAATGCAGACAAACAATGGCGTTGACACCTGTCTCATTATCAGCATTGGTGACCTTTGTGAGACAGAATCCAACTTGGTATGAAAAGCAATGAGAAGGTTTCTTCAGCCGTCATCTGTACTTCTTTGAAGGTGTCGGACGTTTCGCTTCTTATCCAAGAGGCTTCGTCAGCGAAAAAAATCTTTTGCTGGTCGTTTTGACCATATATATATATATATATATATATATATATATATATATATATCTCAGGTTGAGGGGAGCAGAGGACTACTCCCTGCGGCTACACTGATTACTTCTATTGTCCTGACTGAGTATGGGGTCTATGACTGGACTGATTGCCCCATTTGATCTGGTATCACTTCATCAACATAACTAAGCCTATGTTGCCTCAGAAGTCTGTTGTATGAACGATCCGAATTGAACCTCACCCCACCATGGCGATTTAGTGAAGGGTTTTGCTGTTTTATGAAAATAGCTTCTAGAAGTACAGATGACGACGGCTGAAGAAACCTTCTCATCGATGGATCACTATTGTACGACTGAGAGCTTACAGTTGGTATAAAAATCTAAATATAACCAAACAGAGCTCCGAGTTTCCCCCGTTAATGAACATACCATGAATTAGTAACGTGTGCTAAATTATTATATCGAGATGCCATTACATGACATTTTGCAGGTGACAAAAACATTAAAGGATGACCAAAAACGGCCAAAAAAAAGGAGCAGACGAAATCAGCGCCGCTTCCAGAAATAGCCTCACCCCGATGATCCAGCTCCAACACGGCGAGGCGAGTGCACGGGGCATCGCGCCGCTGTTTGATGAGCTCAACATCAGTCGGCTGTGACAAGCTGGTTGAGAAAAGGGGGTGAGCGGGATGGGGGGGGTCACGTGGTCTGACTCCCGCCGCCGCGCAGTCAAGGGATGGACGAAAGGTGACAAATTTTATCCCTACACAAGATCTCAGGGTACAGATTTATGGGCAATTTATTCCCCCCCCCCCCCGAGTCATTAACTCATTTACTGCCAGATGATGTGTAAAAATGTGTCCACTCTAGTGCCAGGGTTGTTGTCATTTTCACTCAAATTGCAGGATCCATAGAATATTCAGAGGCGCTATTTTACACAACCGCTATAAATAACCGCTATAATTTGCAAGACCTCAAATAATTTTCAGATTTCGGGTGCAGGGTCTCATATTTTCGGGCAACGCACCTCTTTGATATCCATGAGCCGTCCCGGGTACTGATTTTTAGCCCGCCGCGCCGCAGCCGGCGATTTGTGATGGGTGATTGTGACGATGTTGCCCGGCGAAGACGTGTGGGCCAGTTGCCTCTGAGAAGCCGGCGATGAAGTCGGCGTCAGGTGTGGGAGGAGGGAGAAGCTACGGGTGCGACCAGACGATGAGGAGCCCTAAAGAAAAGAAGACAAGTAAACAAAAATAATGAAAATAAACAACTTTTATTAACTCATTCACTGCCAGACAATGTGCAAAAATGTGTCCACTCATTTTCACTCAAATTGCAGGATCCACAGAATATTCAGTTTTAGGACTACATAAACATTCAATGCAGCGTAAGAAACCTTAGACTCTCTTCTTTCATAAGAAAAAAAGAGTTAATTCCTAAATTATATGGATCTGGAGTTATATAAGCTTGAAATGGGGGTGGCTGTTCAAAATACAATGCGATACATATAGAGTGGTTTCTATAGCGCTTTTAACAACAGCTGAAGCCGTCAACAAAGCGCTAACATGGACAAAAGGCAAACGCTGCCCTCTTGTGGAAGGGGAAAAACATTGCCAGAGGTCTGACCAGCGCTTTATTGGCACCCCCGCAAGAAAAAAAATAAACCTTAACAAATTCTGGATTGGCAGCGAATGAGTAAATCAGTTTATCGATTTGATTACTTGACGTTCTATTTGCAAGCTAGTTTATTCTCCTGATGAGCACCTCCACAATTTCAGTTTTTTTTAGATATTGTTTTTTTTTTTAAACCCGAGCGGTAGCAGCACATACACGTCAGCAGAAAAAAACACTCAAGATATGGTGGTGCAGACGGCAAGACCAAAGTACACTTTTCAATTGTTTGCCCATCTTATTTCCTCCAGCATCTGTCTGGTCGCTATAAAAGCTAAACAATGATCTTTAATAAGCGTGTGACGGTACAATCCGTCACAGAAGAGTACATCAAACACACGCAAGATGTTACGAGTTGAAATAAAGCAGCGTGCATCTTTAATAAGAAAGTCAGTGTTTATTTTGTGGTGACTCACCAGCACATCTTGTCCTCCTGCGGATACTTCTGCGCTCAGGTGTTCATCGGAGCCCTTCAACTTCCTGACCTGAAAACAACACAGACACGGGAAAGAAAGAAAAGAAGACGGGGAGGCGAAAGATGACACAAACAAGTCGTTGATTGTTGAGTGTCAAAGCGGTAGAAGCTATTTTGTGGCTTTTATTAACTCATTCGCTGCCATTCCTGAATTTATTCGTGAATTGAAGAGTATGACGTCGAGCGCCATTCCCAAATTTGTTTGAGTTTTGTTTTTTCTTGCAAGGGGTGCCGATAAAGCGCTGGTCAGACCTCTGACGGTGTTTTTCCCTTCCACTAGGGGATGTGTTAGCGCATTGTTACAGCTTCGGCTTTGTTCAAGTGCTATATAAACCAATATGTATGTATTGCAATGTATATTGGACAGCCGCCATCATTTCAAGCTCATATAACTCTCATATAACTTAGGAATTAACTCTTTTTTTTCCTCATATCTAAGGTTTCTTACGCTGCATTGAATGTTTATGTAGTCCTAAAACTATCCTAGTCCTAAAACTTATTATTCTGTGGGTCCTGCAATTTGAGTGAAAATGACAAAAACCCTGGCACTGGAGTGGAAACATTTTTGCACATCGTCCGGCAGTGAATGAGTTAATTATTTCATACATTTATTTATTTATGCATTTATGTATGCATCTATGTATGCATGTAAATATGTATGTATGTATTTAAGTATGTATATATGTATGCATTCATGTATGTATTTATGGATGTATTTATGTGCATTTATGGATGTATTTATGCATGTATTTATTTATGTGTATTTATGGATGTATTTATTTATTTTTGTATGCATTTATTGATTTATGTATGTATGTTTTTATGTATGTATTTATTTATTTTTGTATGCATTTATTGATTTATGTATGTATGTTTTTATGTATGTATTTATGGATGTATTTATTTATTTATTTTGGTTTGCATTTATTCATTTATGTATGTATGTTTTTATGTATGTATATATGGATGTATTTATTAATGTATTTATTTATTTGTATTTATTTATTTAACCTTGGCACTGCAGTCTGAATGTCGCCTGGCACATGCTTGGAGCTGGCTAACCCAATACTGCTGCTCTTTGGCATCAGAGGCTGAAAAAAAGAGAGAGAGAGAAACATTCAAAGTTAATTGACAGGCTTTGACGGCCTATGCATGTAATAAATGATTCCAGCAGTTCACAGTCAGGACGCAATGTAGCGAAAAAGAAGTCCCCGTGTCCATTGAGCGATGCCATCCGTTTTCCTTTATGCGGTGCAATTGCACTGATGAACCTCGGGAATTGAATTAAGGATGGTCTGAGGAGCTCAGGACGAGCTGGAACAAGTTTCTTCATCGGCTGATAGCTCATGCATTGGGGGGGGATGTGTTGAATAAGAATATTAATTTGCATTTTTGGGGGAAGAGAAGAGAGATTTGGAAGGAAGAGGAAAGGAAAGGAAGAAGTAGAAAAAATACAGGAGCTGCTGGAAAGGTAGCCACTCTCGCGGCGCTATTTTGAAGTCAAAAGAACAAAAAAACTAATAAATAATATGACGACACAAAGACAGTCATTCATTCGTAAGCACTTTCTGCACCCTCTTTGTTGCATGAAGCAGTTCTAGATGAAAGAGACAATCAAAGCGTCCTTTTCTCCAGTGGATCAGGGACGTCATGGTGAAATGAGCACGTCTGCTACAAGCTAAATGTTGAAAGCTAACACGAAGCTGTAGCATCCATTGACGAAAAGAGACTTTTCTAAGCTGGTAAAAGTTGGGAAAAATGACTCCCCGCTGAACTTTAAAGTTCTGCTCTTCCCCTCCCGGATTAGGATTTCAGTGTGGGGAGGATGGGGGGGGGTGGGCGGGTTCCTATGGTAACCAAAAACCAAATCTGAGCACAATGGCTAATCTTCATGACTTGAACGTTGAGGCGGCTCATGTGAGCGAAAATACTTTCCTTTCTACCTGTTGGGATTTAAACTGTCTGTGCTTTGTTTAACATGCATCAAATACTTTTTTTTTTTCTTTGGGTATTTCCTCAGTGGGATCATTGATTCGCCTTCGCTCGATACACACAAACCGTTGAGTTATTCAGGGAATATAGGCCAAGTTGTTCTTGTTTTGAAATCCTTCCCCGAAGAGAATGAGGGGGCAGAGCGTTTTCAGTGGTTAGAGTTCAGCAACAGTAAAATAAAATAAAAAAATTAAAACAAAATATCCATCTATGGAATGTATTGTATTTTGCCCCTATTTTACGCTCAGATAACTCCAAACCCATATAACTTACTATAATTTACTCTTTTCTTCTGATGAAAGAAGAGTTTCTAAGATACCTAACGCTGAATTGAATGTTTATGTCGTCCTAAAACTGAATATTATGTGGGCCGTGCAATTCGAGTGAAAATGACAAAAACCCTGGCACTGGAGTGGCCACATTTTTGCACATGTCTGGAAGTGAATGAGTTTAAAAAAAAAAAAAAAAAAAAAACAATGACGTGTACCTCCTCAATAAAACACAACCGGCGCGTGGTTACCTCGGAGTTTGTACAGCTCTCCGTTGACAGCGCTGACAACGAACATATGCGGAACGTCATCGCTGGGAGTCACCGTGGCTCCGATCAAGGGGAGGGACCCTCGTGGCTTTTGGTTCATTCCTTGCTCATTGACATAGTACAGTAGTAGTCCCAAATCTGGATCTAAGACAAAGTATCTGGGAGGGGGAAAAAAAAAAAGAATAAAAAAATTAGGTTAGGAAGGCAAGCATTTAATTTACTAAGGCCTAAGTCTATGTTGCCTAAGAAGTCTGTTGTACGAATGATCCAAATTGAACCTCACCCCACCATGGCGTTTTAGTGAAGGACTTTGCTGTTTTATGAAAATCGCTTCTTTTACTCCCCTTTCTAACCATCTATGTTCTCTCGCTAAGATTTTCACCTCATTGTCGTCAAATGAGTGGTTGCTAGCTTTTAGGTGCATCGGTACTGCCGATTGAGGCCTACTAGTATTATCCCTGCGATGTTGATAAAGTCTTTTTTAGAGAATTTGTTTAGTCTCCCCAATGTATTGCTCTTTATAATTTTCATTTTGACATCTTTGAGATTGTGAGTGTCACCACAGTGATCGTCCTTGCGCTCTCCTTGTGCCGTGCATTCTTTTCCCTTGGCTGAAATTGATAATCAATGCTTCCCCACCCCTCCCCACGTACAATTGCAGTATTGATTTGCAATCCAGAGCCTCATCATGACTAAACTCATTTGCTGCCTTTCCTGAATTTATTCAGAATTTGTTTTAGCTTGCGGGGGGTGTCGATAAAGCACTGATCAGAGCTCTCGCAATGTCTTTCCCTTCTACAAGGGCGGGCAGCATTTGCCGTTTGTCCACGTTAGCGCTTTTGTAATAGCTATAGCTATTATTAAAGCACGATATACTGTGTATAAGGCGCACCAGAGTATAAGGCGCACCCCCAATGAATGGTGTTTTCAAACGTTTTCCATGTATAAGGCTCATTGGACTAAATTAAAGGTGCACCTTCAATGAATGAAAAATGTTTTACAAATATAATAGATAAATATAAGGCACACCACATTATAAGGCGCTACAGTAGAGGCTGGATTTTTCCCATGGGAAATTATTTTTTGGGATACACACTTTCCGCCTTACACACTGACTGGGAACCAATTAAGTTCGTAAGCCAAGGTATCACTGTACTTCCACATCATCAACAGTTCATAGTGGCAGAAGGCCACTTAGAGAGGAGCATATCTGTAAGTGGCATATTTCACTCGCGTCCGTCCTCCCACCACAACACAAAATAATAAGAAAATGTACTTTTTATCAAAAGATTTGGAATTACAAACTGTATATAATTTTAGTATGTTGTTGAATGTGATTGTTTGGCATAAAGAACACTTCGAATGAGGATGACTTTCTCTGAAATAAACTAGGAATAAACAACAAATTTTCCGCTCCCCTCCCTCTTCAATTGCTGCTGTGGACTGCAAATTTCCCCATTGCGGGACGAATAAAGGTATTCTGATTCTGATTCTGAAATTTAAATGCCCCCCCCCCCCCCACAGTAGCAACAACAAACCATTCACACACAAAAAAAAGTGAGTTAACTTCCACAAGCGATTTTATTTACCTGTTCTGCCAGCCTTGGATGAGATTCGTGTACTTGCTGAGAACTCCTTCCATTTGTCGCCTCCGACACTGTTGCTGCTGAGAAGAACTGGCACTGTTCCCCAGGAAAGCCCCCCGGCCGTCTCCTTCCCCCGCTGGGCCGCGCTGGGGACCGCAGCCGGGGCTCGACGACCCTGTCCGCCCGCCAGCTTTTCTCGTTGAGTTGCTTCGGTCACAAGACGAAGAGTTCGATTTGTTGGTTCCATGATGTGGACTGCTCGGCGTCCTCTCCATGCTGATGACGGGACGCCACGAGAAGGAAGAGAAGCGGGCGGTGGGCGTGGGTTGGTGTAGGAGGGGACAAGGATGGAGTCCGAGCAACCCTGGAAAAGATTTCACCACCACCACCACCACCAGCAGCAGCACGTTGAAGTAGCAAACAAGAAAGAGCAAACTAAACACGAAAGCTGTGGACGTGTCGTGACCGCTCTGTGACGTCGATGCACTCTCCCCCCGCCGCGTGAAAAGAAGGACATCTTCTAAGTCGGTGTTCGAGTCCCGGTTGTCTCATTTGTGTAACGTGAGGCTTTTATGATACCGCTACCCCAAAGCCAGCGTCTTTTTTTTTTTCTTTTTCTATCCTAAAGACACGCCCACTCAAGCCTCCCACCCCGGAAGTTACAATCGAGCCTTGTGAGCCACATCATCGTGTGAAAAATTGGATTCCAGCCTACAATACTACTGCTCAAAAGCACTTTGAAAATGAACAAGAATCTTATGCCGCATGGGAACAACAAATCGTTCGCCTACTTTCCTTTTTACGCGATGAAAAGTGTTCACAAAATGATTGTGGATAAAAGCCATGCGGCTTATCACGATATCCATTTGAGTGACTGAACATTTTCCACCTCAAACCTTTAGCCAGAAGTCAACTATGTGCAGTCAGTTACACCCTATCACCATTTTATTCCATTCCAATTATACCCCATTTATATCTGTATTCGATGGTTGATAAGGTCATGCTTAAATCTTCTGTCAAATTAATTTTTATTTTAAGTCTGATTAGCAGCAACAGAATGGGAAGGAAGAAAAAAAAAGAATCTTTAAAGGTGACATCTTTTCTGTACAAGTGTCACGAGGCTCATATCGGCTCAATTATCGCTCGAGTGAACAAGGAGAAGCCCAATTAGCTCTTGAGCTTGACGCTAAAGAAAGGAAAATGGGCACTACTGAAAACCAAGCAAAATAGAATCTGGTTGTAAAATGAGCTTGTTTAGATTAGTTGTTTGTCTTGTAAAGGATGCAAAGGGGATGAATTGTTTCAAAAATAATGAAAGGAGACTCACTTCATTTCAGTAACCGCCATGACCCAATGTGACGTCAGCTCAGCTCTGTGAGGTCGGGCCGCCTGTTCTAAAATGAATAAAGCTAATCAGATTAGCTAATTATTTCTGTCGATGAGTTCAATATAACGCAGCCTCAATATATTGGCATGATAGTTCCTCACATACCAAATAATTCCATTCTCTGCTGTCTATTTGGTAGATGATCATATTTCCAGACGTCACACGCTCAATGTCTGCTCACTGTAAAGGTCACAGAGGAAAGCAATTGGGAATCGTGTGGATGTGCTTCAGCCTTCCGTTGCACTATTCCATTTCGACTTAGTTTTAATGGAAATGGTCATTGAGTACAGCCAATTAGGAGAGTATGCAGTTGGGAATCAGGGTCTATTTCAGCAGTTTTAGCAGTCTGGAAGAAGGCAAGTCATGCTTTTTGTAAAAAGTCACTTTTACGCACATTCTACATGACGTTAGCATTGATTGTCCTCTGCTTCAAGATGGATTAATTACACAGTGGAGTGAACGCTGGCGCGTGTGGCTGCTGCTGCTCACTCACAGAAAAACTTATGTGACTGTAAAGTGACCTTGAGAGTTTTGAAATGTGCTTATAAATAATAATGATAATAATAATACATTTAATTTCTAAGCGCCTTTCAAAACTCTCTAAATGTATTATTATAATTAATTATCAATGAAGTTAATCACCGATTCGTTGAATTACATTTTTATATAGACTACACTATAAAATAATGATTGGATTAGCCTTTATTAGTCTCAAGGTGGAGAACTTTACATTTCCCAGCAGCAAAGTGATAAAAGTAAGAGGAAGGGAAAGGAAGAAGTAGAAAAACAAACCACAAGACCTGCTGTAAAGGCAGCCACTCTTGCGGGCATCATCTTGTGGTCAAAACAACAACAAAAAAAAACCTAAATAACAAATAATGTGCCAAAACACAAAAGACACAGACAGTCATTCAATCTTAAGCACATTCTGCACCCTCTTTGGTGTATGAAACAGTTCTAGATGAAAGGGGAGAGGATCAAAGAGTCATTTTCACCAGTGGATCAGGGATGTCATGGTGCACGTCTGCTACAAGCTAAATGTTGAAAGAAAACACTGTCTCACATGTGCTGTAAATGACTATTATACATCACTATTTTATACAGGTTTGACTTTCGGTAAATCACTATTTTCTGGATGCTTGATTTGATTTTTTTTTTCGTGACAACTAAAATATCAGGTCGCTGAAATATGATTTTCACCCATTTCAATTTGGCCGCTGGATATAGTACTGCAGTTAAAGAACGGCACTTCATGTGAAAAAAAAGACTGCATTTCCCGTCGTGCAATGCGGCCAGACTTGCTCACACCCAGAAGCGACAGCGTGTGACTGCCCCCAAACGGTCGAGTGGAGAACTGCACCGCACGACACGACATCAGCCCGAAGAGGTAGAAAGATGGAGTACAGTCGCCCATTATGTATCTAAGCTGTCCTCCTTCAAGATGTTCCCCGGAGTTTTCTATGCATTGCTGGCGGGTTTCCTCGCCGCCGTTGCGTCGTCGTCGGCTAAGCTGTCCCTGGGAGCGGACTATCTAAAAGGAGTGTGCGAGACGGGGCTTCGGACGTGGGGCGAGCAACGGAGATTTCGTCAAGTGGACGAAACTACCGCCTGTGATCGGGTGAGTCATGGAAGCCGGTGGGGGGCAATGAAATAAAAGCATATTTAGCACCACTGGTGTCCGAGGGCAAGCTCGCTTGATGGGTGACATTGAAAAGGCGCGTGCTATCGCGATGTTTGCCGGTCAAAACGCGGTTTCGTCTCAATGGGGGGGGGGGGGGGGTTCGTACTTTGACCTTCACTCGCTAATAAATACATCTATATTTTCTTCAAGAAGGCCAGTCAAAAAGCGGTAACGATGCCAAGGACAATATAAAATCAAGTCGTCCATTTGAAAAAAAAAACGTCAGTGTTAAAGGACAACCGACATTTTTTTTTGTTTCCTAACTGACATCAGAAAAACGTTTTATAGGGTGTAAAATACACACGCAGGCTGATATTTTTAGTCAAATGCAAAACACCAATAAAAATGACTTAAAGTGTCCCAAAACTACTTCAAAATGACCTCGGAGATGGAGAGTTTCAGAAGATCCCGCCCCCTTGTTTGTGACGTCACGCCAAAACATCTTGCCTTGCTCTAGAATCAAAACAATGGCTTCAGATTCGGAGAAGATGCTTTCTTATTACTCATCCAGTTATGAATATGATTCAAATAGTTCTGAAGAGGAAAGCATCGAGTTTCAGAAGGTCCCGCTTCTGAAACTCACAATTTCCGGGGTCATTTTGAAGTAGTTTTGGGACACTAACTCATTTTTATTGGCGTTTTGCATTTGACTACAAATATCAGCCTGCGTTTTTTGGGTATTTTAGATGCTATAAAACCTTTTTCTGATGTCAGTTAGGGAAGAAAAAAGTGATGTCGGTTGTCCTTTAAGTCACAGAGAAACACAGCCAATGTTCATGTCCTGTTCCAGCTTCACATCCCTCTGAGGCTACTATGTGGCGGACTGCTTTTCACCTGCAATGCTGTGATGTGGACCTTTCTTGCCAAAGCACTCAGGTCCTCGTCTTCCTCCACCCAAACCACTGTGACCACCACTGCCTCCAACTTGGTATCTTCCGTGAGTAACAGCCTCGTTTTTCGTAACAGCCTCGTTTTTTTGTTCTCCCATATACTGCACATACTCCTAAAACGAAATATTCTGTGGGTCCTGGAATTTGAGTGACAATGCCAAAAAAAACCTGGCACTGGATTGGGTACATTTTTTGCACGTCTGGAAGTGAATGGGTTAAAAAAAAAAAGTGCAGTACAAATGTGTTATTTGATACACAATGAAGAAAATGGACGGATGGAATCACTGGAATTGATTTGGTGTATTTTTGTCATTTTTTTGAGGCTTTCCTCGGGCAGCTGATCTTCGGCGAGGCCCAAATAACACTGTGGTGGGTCGGGATCTCCCTGACGTTCTCCGGCCTGCTTGTACTGCAAAAGGTTTCGCCGCAGGATCGACAACCCAGCACGGTCGCCACGCGAGATGAATAACGTCGTCTTGTCTTCATTTAACAGCCTGATTCTGTTCTTGTCACGCATTGAGTAGCTTCGTTAGTCTGATTTCTCATTACGCCAAAGAACCCTCCAATGTCAGAGATTTTGTGTCTATTTAGGTCAACTACAGGGATAACAAAGCAAATACAGTAAAGTCTTGTTATATCGATAGTACTGCTTATTACGATACTATTTCTATGAACGCAAGGAGAAAATTTACATGCGGCAGGATCTGATATATCGATAGTCCGGTTATATCGATATTTTTTTCCGACTCCCGAGAATATCGATATAACGAGACTTTACTGTAACATGTAATTTTGTTTAGACTCTTGCTAAAATGTAAACAAAATATCTTCTAAATTCATGTTTGTGTCTTGTTCAATGGGAGGCTAATCAGCATGGTCATTTTTAGTCTGAATGAGTCAGGCTAGCGGTGACAAGGTACATCTGAAGAGCTAACGATCAAAGAAAAATGCATTTCTAGTACAGCGGAATCTGGAAACGTTGACGCGGAATAAATAGAATACAATTTTGCCAAAGGAATTGTAAATCAATTCCCCTCCAGCATCAAACAATTATAAAATAGACTGTAAAATGTAAATAAAATTTAACCACAGTGAAATGTCATCAAAGTATAAAGAAATAACTGTATACATTAGAATCTCTTTGGGAACAGAAAGGATTAGCATCCACGGGCAATGGGGAAAGCTAGTTAGCGTGTTAGCTACTTTTTCAATGGAACCATTGAGATGCGATTTACTTTATTTGCGGACGGTAAGATGACAAAATATAGCGTTTGATTCTGTGTTTTAAGAGATCAATGGCCTGAAGGGCAGTGGTTAGCTCAAATTAGCATGAAAATGGCAAACAGGAAGAAACCATTTGCCCTTTTTTTTCTTTTAATATGTGAAAATGTGTTCAATCGTTTTGATTATTTCTTTAGCATCATGACATCCTGGAGTTTGTCTCTGTGAGGTTGCTAGGCAATAAGGGAGCAGTGGTACAATGTCATTGTGAATTAATTTTGGTTCGATACAGAAGCTAGCTTGTTCTCAAAGTGTTTCTTTCAATTCACTATGACAATGTAAAACACCTGTGGATATTTAAAACTTTCAAATTGAAAAAATATATATAAATGTTCTCTTCTCGCATTATAAATGCCTTGATCTCTTAAACACAAATTGACGCTATTAGCCAAATAGCATGAACGTTCTTAATGAAGCGAGGGAAAATGGCTTTTAGGCAATTATACTGTAGTTATCTTCAATATTGCTACTAGCTACGTTTCACCGCCGGTTTCGACATTAATGAGGCTAATTAACATGACTTCACTGCCTTTGGCAATTATTTTGCTTATATAAGGGACACTAATCGACACATGAACTGTAGCATATTTGGATGATATAAATAGTGTCTGCTTTCAGTGTAGGATAGATTAACAGAGGCTGTCTTTTTTTTATGGCATTATGAGTTTTTTTTGGGAAGACGACGGTGTGTAAATTTCATTTTCAATGTAACACGGCAATAAGAGTTATTGGTCAACCGACGCACAACGGCCACTTATCAAGCACTACAAAAACATGCCCGGCACTCTGTAGGTGAATAAAGTAATGCCGTTAAGTTAAGGAAATGGAGGTTATTCTTACTTTTGGGGTAAATAACTGTCTGTTCACATCAAAAGCTTTCCTTTGGTCTTTCGGTGTCACTTTGCTGTTTGTTAGGCATAAGATGAATGCATCACGGTAGCGAGAACAACGACGCACATATGCTTTTAATTGTTGCTGTGTGTACATTTATGTAACATGCATCCCTATTAATGTGAGCACAACCACAATGTGATCTGTAAGTAGTAAAAAAATGGTTGACGTGACATTTGGATTACGTACACATAAATTTTTGAAAGACATAATACAGTGATACCTTGGCTTACAAACTTCATTGGTTCACAGACAGAGTGTGTAAGGTTGAAAAGTGTGTATCCCAAAAATTAATTTTCCATAGGAAACCATTAAAATGAGAATAATCCGTTCCCAGGTCCCTATAAAACATAATTTTCTACTTTATAATTTTTTAAGCCTTAAAACGACACAACATATACCTTATTTTATGTATAATAAATGTGCTATGGTATTATAATTAACGAAATATACATTACTGTATAATAACATCGTTTTATTTACCTTTGTGATGGTCGTTGATGGCTGGATGGAATGGAGTGGTCGGTTTCATCAGCATTAAACACTTGATGAGGAACGTAGCCTTCTTTCACCATCTTGAGGAATGATTCCTTGTAGTTGCTTTCTCTGTGATAATTGTATCTAGTTCCTCATCAATTGTGTTGTGTTTGGCTGGGTTGATAACTTTTTGCATCAAGTGTACAGATGGCTTGTGCGGGTTGTTTGTGGAGCCTGATTGATGGGATATTTTAACCTGGCAGTCTACACTATGCCTTTGAACTATCAAAGTTGAAACTCTCTCACTGTGGTCCGCCTCTCTCTTTAATGTTTAAAACACCCCCCCTCACTGCTGCGTTCGTAACCAATCACGTGGCTTTAAGCGAAGACTGGGGGCGGGGAATAAAGGACAAAAACAGTCGGCTGCCATTTTGTTGTTAGAAGAACGGGCTAGTTCGCGAACGACACAGCACTCATTGAGGCAGCTCCGTGTACGAAAAAAGTTCGCATACCAAGGTAAAGTTCGTATGCCAAGGTAAAATTTTCATAAATGCAATGTTCGTAAACCGAAAAGTTTGTAAGCCAAGGGGGTTCGTAAACCGAGGTATCACTGTACTGTATCGTGCACTTAAGTCTTGAAAATTACAATATTATGGCAG
This sequence comes from Hippocampus bargibanti, assembly GCF_051943395.1. Taxonomy (NCBI): domain Eukaryota; kingdom Metazoa; phylum Chordata; class Actinopteri; order Syngnathiformes; family Syngnathidae; genus Hippocampus; species Hippocampus bargibanti. The sequence goes on along the minus strand of NC_142753.1, from coordinate 9,229,666 downwards.
TCATTTTTCGTTCACTTTTACACTTGTGTAGAATTGAAAGGCACTACATCTCCAGTGTCACAGAATGTTTACAAATACGTATTTAGTCGCCCGGGTAGACTTTTGAACAAGATTATTACGATTATGCTTAATTTTTGATGATTAATTCCAATGATTTCTATGAGTTTTTTGATCATTTTAATTGCTCACTCATGATGCTATCAAAAGCAATAAGAAAATAAGCAAGTGAAAATATCAGAAGAAATAGACATTGTCTCAACTGAACTTTATTCCTCTCTTTCTCTTTTACTCAAATACATCATAAAAGAAATTCCAAACACATACTAAACTACAGTAAAGTCTCGTTATATCGATATCGGATATATCGATAGTCCCGGTTATATCGATACTATTTCTATGCACGCACGGAGAAAATTACATGCAAACAGGGTCGGATATATCGATAGTCCCGGTTATATCGATATTTTTTCGGACTCCCTTGAATATCGATATAACGAGACTTTACTGTAGTATTTATGACGTACCGTACAAATGATAAACTGCTAGCTGGTGTTATTTTCGTAAGATGGATATCAGACTGCATCTTGTTAAAAAAGTAAAAATAAAAAAGATATTGCTTTGATTTGAAAACACCCCATAGAGTGGCCAGCGTGACATTTTCAGTCGCTCAATTTATTTATTTTTTTTTCAGTCGGAATTGCTTCAGTCACCCATTCGCATACCACAAAACGTGAAATGAAGATTTGGGGATAGATGGGGACGTGTTCTGAAGTCATTAAAAAAACGACAGCATTTTTTTTTTGCAATGTAGTACGTATGTAACTTGAAATGGATAAAGTCCAAAAAATATGATCATAAACTCTAATGATCAGTACATGAGAAAGGCTGTAATAAAACACAAATATTGTATTCTCTATGTGTGTTGCGTTACCATTTGTGTTGAAATATCACAGCCAAGGTGAGTTTGGGAAGGCAAATTATCAAGCGCAATAGGAAATGGATAGATATTAAATTTGAATAAGGTGGTTCCAGACACCATATAACATAACTTTTTGTTTTAAATAGATATTTTCCGCTTATTTTAAAAAGTATTTCAGTGTCAAAATACACTTTTCAAACACACTGTCACATGTATTCGAACAAGAAAAAAAAGTGGAAGGTACAGAAAATACTATTGATATGAGAACGGCTTGTGAAACGTGTATACCTCTAAGAGGCGGGACCATGTGAGGGCGGGGTTGTGACATCACCAGGCTGCTTGTGTGTGTGTGTGTGTGTGTGTGCTCTGCTGAGTGTAAAATGCTGAGGCAACTGTGGCTATCATTTCTCACACATAAGGGCACATGATAGCAGTGGTGTGAACTGTGACAATGCTATGAGGTGGGAAACATCACATCGTTTAAAAAAAATAAAAATAAAAATATGAGACATTAAAATTAATCTTTTGTTAAATAAAGCTTGTTTGTTTTAATATAACCTATATATAACTAACTCTGCAGTGGAGGAAAACATCCTCAACCACTATATGAGGAAATACAGCATTACAGAAAATGTAAAAAAAAAACTTTAAAAAATAATAATCAGAAGAATTTCATTCCTAAAATATTTTTCCTTGACAAAATGTCCATCTCTGGTCCTTGATTTCACATACGGAGACGATAAATGACATCTGTGTGTGTTTGCTTGAGTCCCCCCCGCCCAATCATCGAAGGCAATTTGGCGGCGGCGTTCAAATGACCAAATGTTACACAACGTCCTCGATGTGGAGTGTGCATTGTAACCGAGATCTCACAACACGCGTCAATTCCGATTTTCTCATTCAAGTCAACCGTTACCTTTTTTTTGTGTGTCTATAATATTTTTTTTTTTTGCCTTTTGCAAAATCCACAGCAAGAGAGATTGAAACAAAGTGAAACAGAGTTATATGTATATATATATATATATATATATATATATATATATATATATATATATATATATATATATATATATATATATGTATATATATATATATTTTGTTACCCCGTGAGTATGTGATTTTATGTCAATGTGCAATGCTCTAACCTTCACACGATGTACTGGTATACGTCCGCTTTGCCATGATCGGGCGTGGCGAAGGGATTGAGCCATGCCGCCGAGAACGGGTGCCCGAACACCACTTTCATGTTCATCCATTTGGACTTTTTAAGCCATTTCCTCTCTTCCTTTTTCAGCTGCTCGATACCCTGGGAGGTAAAAAGATGAGGTTGTTATTTTGTTTTTTTTTATTCCTCCCTCTATGGTGACTGACTGACTTCATGCTTAGAAGGGCCACAATGGAAGCACAGAAAATCTGGGGTGAATCTGAGGTGAATAGACCCAACCTGTTAAACTGTCATCTTCATGTAGGATATCTGGCCTTGGACTAATTTACGACTTGGTAAAGTCCTTCACAGTAAGAGGTCATTGGCCAGGTTACAAATCTATCGGTTCATGGAAAAGATATCCAATTAAAATGTCTACGTTCTGTTGTTTTATAGTTGTCGGTGCTTGGGACGTCCGGGGGCGTGGTATTCAAATCAAGAAGACTATGTTTTACTAACGTATCACTTTTATTTGCATATACACTCAATAAATAGCTTGGCACAGGGCTGCAGAAGTTGGGTGTCGGTCATGAACGGCTACGTCCCCTGCCGGCAGTAAAATACAATCTTTATGTGCTTCACAGTGTCCGATTGAACGTCTCTGACAGTAACACATTTGCAAAATTATTCAGAAATGTGTCTTCATTGCAATTCTATATATATATTTCACAGATCAAATACCTGTTGTGAATTTTGTATTCATCTCCTTGGCCGAACGCCGTATTTTTTACTTCTGGCACGATTTTCCGAACAAGTTGACACAAAGAGGCAAGACGCGACGGATGAACTCGATGCTTACCGTTTCATCGGAGCAGATCGAATGCACTTGCGTCCCAAACATGATCGCCGTGAAGATTAAAAACAAAAGGCCCTCGAAGCACAGGAGGATGAGGAGGATGACCGTCGCGGGCGCAGAGAAAGCGCTGCACTCTGATGAAGGAAGGGAAATTGCGATTGCGACATGTATAAACATTTAGCGATAATAAAAGTATACAATATCAATAATTACGCCACTTAAAAAGCATTGTTCATTAACTCATTCACTGCCAGACAATGTGCAAAAAAGGTGTCCACTCCAGTGCCAGGGTTTTTTTTCATTGTCTCTTGAATTCCAGGACCCACAGAATATTGAATTTTAGGACTACATAAACATTCAATGCAGCGTAAGAACGATACAACAAGAAATGAATAGAGATGTACTCCATTTAAAAACGGCAGACAAAGCATTCAGGAATAAAGTGCTCACTTACTTGACCAATCTTCTTCAAAGCAGATAACAAAATGGAACCCCACCATGGCAAGCGCGTGGAACGATATTAACGCAATGTACAGCTATGTAAGAAAACACAGAGGGACATATTTTTCATCGGGGTGACCAACTTTAACATGTGTACTTTGTCTAATCGCGAAAAAATGATGGCATTCAAGTAGCAATCAATCTAAATGTGGATATGGAGGATTTTAAGAGGCTCACCGTGAAAAGCACAAAGTACTTCTGATTGTTCTCCCCAACGCAATTGTTGACCCAAGGACAGTGGTGATCCATCTTTTTGATGCAGCGTTTGCACACACTGCACACACATCGGCGGGAGGAAGAAAATCGCACCCGTTAAGGGTGACCATCCAGTCTGCGAGATCACGAAACATTTCTTGTCCTACCTTGGCGTACATTAGTACTAAACACAAAACCAGTTTAGAGCTTTAAATTCTCTCAGTCAAGGCCTGCAAAGCCTTCTCTGCAGGCCTAAAAATATCTGAATCACGGACTAATGTGAATTATATATTTTGTCCATGAATTCTTCTTAAATAATTCAAAATTTTTTTCAGCTTCCTTTTATTACTTTTTCCCTGTTGCACTGTTTCCAGGTGTATGTTTTCGTATTTAAGCTTTTAATCAATCAAATTTAAGCCATTTTTGTTACCAGGGTGAGAAATCGATCCGTACGCCTTGACAATCAGTTCTGCGGGCCCCGTCGCATTAAATGAGGTGTCGATGACTCCGTTGCGAGTTACAAACTGCTCAGATCACGAGCCGCTAGTGACTGGATTGATTCAGACATAGCACGACTGAAGGCCTAGAGATGAAATCCACGGCCCGCCACTGCATTCTCTTAGATTTGTACACAATTTAAAGTACGCAACAGAAAAGCGTTCAAGTATATCTTTTCTCTCAGACTGACACAATCCTCTGCCTCCAAGCTCTCGCTCTACGCTTGAATTATTCACATTCCATGCCAGAATCCACATGGAGCGCTGCCGCAGAGGTAGGTCATTATGAAGTTAGGCAAACAAAAAACAAAATAATTGAGACTGCACATCAGGTAAGAGGCAGAGCTCGAATGACAACCAATGAGGACGTGTGTCCCTTGTGAGGAAGTCATATTAGGATTTTTTGGGGGCAGGTTTGCACAGATTTATAATTCATCACACATTGTCCCCATGCCCGCCAGCCAGCGTACCTGCAGTGATGAGCTCGGTCAGGCTTGATGCTGCAGCATTTGGGACACTTGTAGACCACCTGTCCTGGTTTGAGCTGGAGGCTCTCAATGAATTCTTTGGTCGCGTTTCCTTTTGGCACGGCGCCCTGGAGATGGAAAAAAAAGTACCTTTTTTTTCACAGGACTTTAACTCATTCATGAATTTATTCGGGAATTGAAAATATGATGTCGTAAATTGTAGTAAATTCAGCATCGCTGAATGGTAAATGTGTTGCTCTGTGTGTGCGAGTTGAGTAAGTTTGGTATTCTATTTCATCCTACAGCATCGCAATGTTTAATTTTGATTCACAGTTCAAGGGTGGACTTGTATGTATTAGATCAATGGCATAACAGACAATAGTAGAGACCACACAAATACATTCCGTGTCATGTTTTAGTAAGTAATAAGATAGTGTTTAGTGGTCATCAACTAACCGGGTCAGTGCACATGGCCCTGGCGTGCGAGGCAAGAGCGAGAAAGGCCAAGCTGTTGAAGAGCACCCCGTTGAGAAGGCTGTAAACCACATTCTTGGCGGGCCACAGCATCACAAACATCACCACAAACTCCGCGTAGAACACCAGCAACCATGTGATGACGGCACAGACGATTCCACATCCGTCGCGGATGAACCACATGGTGTCAGAGGCCCCGCGGGGCGGCGGAGGAGCGCAGTGTTCGGGCCTCAGGTAGCCAGCCTGATGCTCGATGTCTCGAGTGCGGTGAGCTTGGCTCTTCATTCTACAACGGCCGTGGCTTCAACCGCATGCTGAAAGGCACAATTCAGAGATGAGTTTTCATTCAAGATTCATCTCAGCAGGTCAGTTTGGACGTCCATCATGTGTCCTTGAACTTGAACTCTGCTGTCCTTTTGACAAATTGTGTTGACTTCTTTGGATTGCCTGAATTAATTGAAGTGCACGCTAAATAATGTATGCTTGCTTATGTATGTATGACGTAAACATGCAAATACAAATGCCACACTTATATCATCTTAAACAACATCTTACCTCCCGATTTCTCTTGGTGCTTTGGTAACGACGTCACCCAGTAGTTTGTATCCTTTCGAAGTTCAATAACGTTGAAGAAACGTGAAAAGCGTCTCTTCCGCCGCTCCCCGCAGTTAGCCTGGACCCAGCCAACGTCACTGGTCTATGGGCAATGGCTACCCACAACTGCGGTCACACTTTCGTCGCAACTGGAGTTTCTTTGCGATGTTAATGAACTTTTTCACGAAGTAAATGCATTACGGTTGTCATTTTTTAGGTACCTCGGTAGTTGGTTGCCTATCGAGTCCTGAAACCTCACCTGTGGTTTGGGACAATAAAACAGCGACAACCAGGAAGTAAGTGATACAGTGAGTCATGTGGATGGTCCAATAAACTAAACCCTCATCTATGTCTGTCAGGTTAACTTTCGCCCATAATCTTGTTTGAAGTAACGATATTTAACAAATGCTTACATATCATTTCTAATTTGCTTTGTGAAGTTAGCAAGTTAAATTTAGTCCATAATAGTACAAATGGGATTGTTTTGCATCCATGACGCTGAGCATCTTTTTATTACAATGTTTTTAAAAATAGCGTTGGTTACTTACAATCGACGTCGAAATCACACATAAAAAGTAACCGATTTTATTATTTGATCGAAACAAAATACATTCTGTTAAAATATTTGAGTGTTTTCGGAGATAGGGTGGCTAAAAAAGCCAATTCGAAGCTATTTCTATCGGACCTCCGAGCATAACTGTCAAAGTAGACGTTACTGATACACGGCTGTTTTTTTTTTTTTTTTATGACGTCTAATTCCCGCGACAGACACGACTCCGTAATGGCAACAGTACAAGTAAGCGAAGCTGAAAAGGTGTATATTCTACATGGTATAAGGGTGAGTATTAACAACCGGAACATTTTTCAACGAGTTAATTAATTTCTTGAGTAATATGTTATGTTTCCACGATCAGGATGACTTGCGCGTGGACGGAAGGGGTTGTGAAGACTACAGACACATGGAGATTGAGACCGACGTGGTTTCCAATACTGACGGATCGGCCAAAGTTTCTCTGGTAATATTTTAATATTCGCTCTGATTAGTTGCATATACCACTCGACTGCTTGTGTCACTCAGATTGCATACATCTGCAAAGATGCATACAAGCTTGACAAAATTATATTCGTGTTTGCAGGGGTACACAGTAGTTTTAGTAGGAATTAAGGCTGAAATCGGAAAACCAAGGCCCATGGCCCCAAATGAAGGCTATTTGGAATTCTTTGTTGATTGGTAAGTTGAATTTATACATATACTTGATTATTCTAGGCACATTAGACATAATAAATTACGGTAATGTTGTTGTTTTCATTTTAACTGTCTTTTTTTCCACCCTTTCTTTGTGACACGTGTACTTACAATCACCAGTTCAGCAAACGCAACCCCAGAATTTGAGGGGCGAGGAGGTGAGGAGCTCGGGACGGAGTTAAGCAACACGCTTTACAAAGTGTTCAACAATAAGCACAGCGTGGACCTGAAGAGCCTGTGTATTAGTAAAGGAGAACACTGCTGGGTGCTCTATGTGGATGCACTGGTGAGAGAAGAGTGTGTTTTTCTTTGCGTCTTTGAACACGTAAATGTTTCATTAGCTAATACTGTACACTGACCTGCGTTGCACAGCTCCTGCAATGTGATGGAAATCTGTATGATGCCATGTCAGTAGCTATCAAGGCAGCTCTCTTTAGAACCAAGTAAGTTCTTGGATGAATTGTTTCTTGATGTCCAAATCAGATAGAGACGCTCCCCAACTTACAAACAAGATACATTCCGAACGGTCGTTCGTAAGGTGAATTTGTTCGTAAGTTGCTTCAGTGCTATATTTTGTATGGAATGTATGTTTAAGTAAGGATTGGTGTGTACTGAAAAATAAACGTTTCATAAAATATATGATCTATAAAGATATGTACATGTACAACTGGAGAGAATACTAAATACATTAGAGAGAAGAGAGACACACACAGTATGTACATACATTTACGTAATAAGATAAATCAAATGAAGTTTAACTTACTTTTTGACATACCCGCAAAAAATGTTGGTATGTACCGTTGTTCGTAACTCGAATGTTCGTAAGTAGGGCAGCGTCTGTAGTCAGAGTTCATATGATTATTTTTAGAATAAAACACAAGATCAAAGTGACCGTAAGAGTTTTGAAAGGCGCTCATTAATAAAATGTTTTAATATTATTATTATGATTACTTTTTCTATGTATTTTCAATCAGGCCACAAGAGGGCGACATATCCCACGCGACAAGTCAGATGACAATGAAACATCCTCCGTCCATTCATTTTCCAATCCGAATTCAATTTTGATTGCATGATACAAATTCAAGATGGCGGATACATTGCGGTTCCTTCCAGTCATTTATTTTTCAGAATGCTTGATCCGATTCATAAATGTGTTTGAGCAGAAGAGGTACTGAAATGTGTTTTTTTTTGTGTGTGTGTTTCTGACAGAATCCCCAAGGTGCACATATCAAACGATGAAGAAGGAGGGAAGGAAATTGAGCTGTCAGACGACCCATATGACTGCATGAGACTCAACGTGGAGAATGTTCCCTGCATAGTGACGTTATGCAAGGCAAGCACAATCGATTCACATAAAAAAATTATGATTGCAAAAGCAGAGGATAGATTTTCTCCTTTTTTTTTTTGTGGGGGTTGGGGGTGTGTAGGTGGGCCACAGGCACGTGGTAGACGCCACTCTCCAAGAGAAGGCGTGCTCCGTAGCCAGCCTCATCATTTCCGTCACACATAAGGGAGCAGTCACTTGTGTGAGGAAGACAGGCGGGGGTAGCCTGGACCCCGAGAGCATCTTCGAAATGACTGAAGTGAGTCATCACTATTTGTCTCAATTGCCATAGCAACCACTAAAGCAAGCAATCTTTTTGCTTAGTCTCTTGCATGATTTAATGGGGGCGGGGGTCGTTTTTACACCGGAATAATAAAGATTTTCTGATTCTGGAAAATGCCTGCCTACTGCTAGCTTAAAGGACAACCGACACCATTTGTTGTTTCCTAACTGAGATCAGAAAAACGTTTTAGAGCATCTAAAATACCCTAAACACGCAGGCTGATATTTTTAGTCAAATTCAAAACACCAATAAAAATGACTGAAAGTGGTCCCAAAACTAATTCAAAATGACCTCGGAGATGGCGAGTTTCAGAAGGTCCCGCCCCCTTGTTCGTGACGTCACGCCAGGACGTCTTGCCTTGCTCTACAATCAAAACAATGGCTTCAGATTCGGTGAAGATGCTTTCTTGTTACTCATAATGATAATCCATTTCATTTATAAGTGCCTTTCAAAACTCTCAAGGACACTTTACAGTCACAGGACTCATCCAGTTATGAATATGATTCAAATAGTTCTGAAGAGGAAAGCATAAATGTTTGCAATGGATTAAAGAAGTCCTTCCGTGTCATTTTGAGGCGTCTGGACTCCAATGTAGCGTCCCAGAAAATGCACAAGATGGCGCCCAAGCTCCGTTGGAAGTGGGCTGATTTGTCGGCTGGGAATTTGTGTCAACTAGTATCAAATAGTAGTCTTGGTGCAACACACAACGATTCACCATAGTGTTACTTATGTGTTTTTCCTTCTAATTTCGCCATCAACACGAAGTTTTCAGACCAAACAAAGTACCCAAAATGCATTGTGCGTCGCTTTCTCGGTCAGGGGCGTTCCTGACGCGACGTCACGTCAGGAATCGCCATCAACTCGAAAACAAGACTTCCTGAATATTCAGCACGAGTCTTAAAATGTAAAATATAGCTATATACCGTGGAATCTTTGTAAAATCCGCTCAGTAGAAGTCATTTGAAGTGATTTTACAAATGATGGACACAACTTGTACGGGGGCGTCGGTTGTCCTTTAATGCTAACATACAATGCAAAACGTCATTGATGGGCTAATTAGCACTACACAACCGTGAAAATTCAAACAACAAAAATAGCATCTAAACAATTTGCATACACAGCGGTTGCTCATGATTGCAATGGTCAAACAAAACTTTTGAATGATAAATTTACCTCTCCAGACAGGTAAACGTGTTGGAAAAGCCCTCCATGTGCCCCTCATGAAGCTGCTGCAGCAGGAGGAGAGTTTAGGAACCAGACAGAAAGTGGGATTTCTTGGTTAGAAATACAATTGTGTACAATACAGGTATTATGTATATATCATTATGTACCTTTTTGTCCAACAATAAAAATCAGCATTTTTTTTAATAACTTGCCTTTACTTGTGGGAGGGGGTGTTCTTTATATTTATGGTGAATGTCGAAAAGTACACAGTATGACAAAAAAAAAAGGGATTGAATTCTGTTCAGAGTCAGAGAGTGAGAAACCATGACCGCCAGATGCTTTTTTTTTTTCATACAAAATATTCAAGCCGTATAAATTTTTATTTTAGTGGAAAACGTCTGTCTTTTCCCAAAAGAAATACGGCCTGCTGGCTAGTTTATTCAAAGTTACGAACATCCTGTTCAATGTACTAACGGCCAGATTCCAAAAATGTTTTTTTTAAGGTTGCTAAAAGTACTTTTATCCTTGTTCATATGTTTCAGAATACAAATACATCACTTCTTAAGAGTTGTAAAGCATTGTTAAATGAAAATTTAAATTACTCATTGAGTATTTCTAACCTGAAAGAACGCTTGTGGCATGGTGTGTCGTTACTTCAGTCAACGGTAGGGTTACCCCAATTGACCTTTAATAGCAGACCAGAACACTATATCATTAAAAAAAATGCTTTAAAATAATACTCTTCTTCTTTTCCTTTCGGCTTTTCCCTTCAAGGGGTCGCCACAGCAAATCAGTGTCCTCCATCTTTAGAGGTTTGATCCGCATGTTTGTTTTGGCCAAGCTTTTACGTCGGATGCCCTTCCTGACACAACCCTCTGTATTTATCCAGGCTTGGGACCGGCACAAGAAGACTTATGTCCCTTTGCGGCTACAGAACAAGCAACTCGTTTAGTAAAAGGTTCCCAAATACAAAATGGTCATCGGCACAGCAACAGTCAAAAAAGCAAAAACTATACTCACCATTTGAATATGAATACATTTAATTTATAAGTGCCTTTCAAATCTCTCAAGGACACTTTATAGTCACAGGATACGTATTTTTCTGTGAGTGAGCAGCTTTAATAGATGCATATATATCCAAAAAAAATGTCCTCACTACGTATGGCATAAAATTGTAGAAAATTTCAACTTCCATGCTCTACACAACAGTATATATTTAAAATTTAACGATGTTTTCGAAGATTTTTTATTTATTTCAAGATAGATGGAGACAAGCTAGTGTTGTCAAACTATACAAGTTTTAGCCGGTCAATGAAAGTAAAAGTATTGACTGTGAATTGGAAATTATTAAGCGGTACAGTATATGCTTGCACTTCTTTAACCGATCTAAACTCCGTTGCAACAAGAACTTTCGATAGCTGAAAAGTCACTAAACAAAGCATTTTTGGAACGTCGTAAAGTAATGTTTTGCCTTGCCGGGCATTTTGTGATGTAAATACAATAACGACATATTAAATTAGTTGTTTTTTTCTAACGGCTCAATTCATGATCGCCATTCTTAGGTGTCGTAAATGCTAGCAAATAAATGCTCACCGTTTGCCGGCGTTTCTTGTTGAATGCACCACGACGACCAAAGTTCTTCTTCTTGGTGTTATCGAAAAATAAAAAGATGATAATATTGTCACCCCTTTGTCCATTGTTGCAACAAAATATCATAGATAAACAAAATTTGACTATCTAAAGCACGTGGAAAGCAAACGTATATAAAGTAGACACAACTGCATGGCACAGGTGTCACTAATTGTTTGTCGTGTGTGACGTCACAAAACCGGAAGCTGATCGGACGCTGTCGATAGACGAGGTACGTACTTTTTGGAAATACAGTTCAGTGATCCTTCGCTACTTCACGATTCACTTGTCACTGTTTCAGTAAAAAAAAACGTTCAGAATAAAATAAATGCTGAATGACTCAGAGATTTTGTACATGGCTGTAGCTCTATTGGTTCTTAGTGATGACGTCACCAAATGACAGCACGGTTGTACCATGGCTGTGCGTTTTAGCCTCGCCCAGCACCCCCTCTGTGTTATTATTGTGTAACTCTACTTTGTGGATTTTCGTCTCTCGCGGGTGGTCATAGTCACCATTAACCGCAAAAAAACGAGGTATTACTACACTGGGATGCATTGTAAGGGTTGTGTAAAAGTCTCAAAAAAAAATCACTGGTCTCTGACCTTTAAGATTTTTTTCATCTTGTTTCGATTATCTATTTTAAGATCATGAAAATCAGTTCTGATTATGTAACATGGTTGAGGAACATTCGAGATTATGAGCACTTTCTCGCTTTTGCTACGTGGCTCAAACTGAGGGTTTAAATCAAGAAAGACCAGATGGGAAGAAATCGTTCCAGACATCTGTCAGACGGTCCAAAGTATGAAGGATTGGTCCAAAACAAACTCCTGTTCCCGGGCTGCACATTTTGGAAACCGACTTGTGGATTTGTCCCTTTTTCAAATTGCATTTGGCAGGTAAACGACACATTTGACAGTTATTTATCAAATGATTGAAGTACAGTGGTACTGTCAGAGATACAGGTACCTTGGCTTACAAACTTAATTGGTTTCCAGACAGTGTAAGGCGAAAAGTGTGTATCCCAAAAAATAATTTCCCATAGGAAACCATTAAAATGAGAATAATCCGTTCCCAGGTCCCCATAAAACCTAATTTTCTGCTTTCTAATTTTCTAAGCCTTAAAACTACACAAAATATACCTTATTTGATATATATATCAAATAATATATCACATATATATATGTGATATGGTATCATTATCATTAAAGAAATAAACTGTACTTTATAATAAAGTTGTGTTATTTACCTTTGTGATGGTCGTTGATGGCTTGATGGAACGGAGTGGCCGGTTTCATCAGCATTAAACATTTGATGAGGAACGTAACCTTCTTCTTTCACCATCTTGAGGAATGATCCCTTGTAGGAGCCTGATTGATGGGATATTTTAACCTTGCAGTCTACACTCTGACTTTGAACTATCAAAGTTGAAACGCTCGCTGTCGTCTGCCTGTCTCTTTAATGTTTAAACCACCCCCCTTCACTGCTGCGTTCTTGACCAATCACGTGGCTTTAACCGAAGACTGGGGGAGGGAAAAAAACAGTCGGCTGCCATTTTGTTGTTAGAAGAACGTGATGTGTCGTTCGCGAACAACACATCACTCATTGAGGCAGCTCCGTGTTTGTATGCCAAGGTAAAGTTCGTATGTCAAAGTAAAATTTTCATCAATGTAACGTTCGTAAACCGAACAGTTCATAAGCCAAGGGGTTCGTAAACCGAGGTATCGCTGTACACCATCTTCAACTTCATTATCCAATTTGAAAAACTAAATAAATAAGCAAAATGTCCTCTAAAAGCATTTGGCCAATATTCAGGGTAAAACAGATCCCATATTTGAATTATTTTTAACTCACTATAACTCAGATTTATTTACTTTTTTTTGCGATACTATGAAAACCACATATGGTTATGTCATCAAGACCAAGAAGGTCTTTACACCGCCTCATCGTTTTTCACATGCATGCACAAGAAAGCAAAAGGGAGGGTTCAAGGAGCAGAAGATAAATAGCGAGGCTCCACAATGGCCCATCCTCAGTCTAACAAAGTGTAGCCATGGAGTGCAAAAGCGTCTGCATGCTGATGTTCGCGCTGATGATGGTCCACTGCTCACTCCAGCAGACTCCACCAAAGAAGAAACCTGCACGAAAAGGTACTTTGCTCTCCTATTTCACGACGACATTGCATCAGATTTGAACATTTTGAGGTCAGCAAAATTCATTCATGATTGAGTTTGACATTTTTTGGGGGTGGTGGTGTTGGAATTAGACAATAATGCTGCCATTGAGGATCTCCAGAGAAGGATTGATGACATTGTGGAGGACCTCAACCATCTCAAGGAAGAACAGGCCTTGCAGAGAGGTAAAAATCAAAATACTCAGATTGAGTACAGTGCTCCAAAAAAAAATAATAATATAAAAAAGGGATCTATCTATCTATCTATCTATCTATCTATCTATCTATCTATCTATCTTCCTCTAAAACTCAAGATAGCAACACAAGCCTTAAACATGGTTATATAAACCTTAAACATACTTATCTAAGCCTCAAACATACATTCCATACAAAATATAGCACTGAAGCAACTTACGAACAAATTCACCTTATGAACGACCGTTGTGAACGTATCTTGTATGTAAGTTGGGGAGCGTCTGTATCGGTTTCGATAGCGCTTGAACAACAGCTGAATATGGAACAAAGCGCTAACATGGAAATCAGGGAAATGTTGCCACCTTCTGGAAAAGAAAAAAAAAAAACATTGTAGAGGCCATGGCCAGTGCTTTATCCGCACCCAAGCATGAAAAAACAAAACCCGATTAAATTGGGGAATAGCGCTCTATGTCATATTTTCAATTCCTGAATACAGTAAATGTGAAAATGGCAGTGAATGAGTTAATTTAGAGATAATCCTTACCGATTTAACCGATGCGGCTATTCAGTGTGTTTGAAGGGTACAAAGATGACCGGCAAGTGCGTCTTGGCTGACCCAGTGAAGAAGTCGTACCACACAGCCAGCGAGGATTGCAACGCCCTGGGCGGCGTCCTGAGCGCCCCGATATCCGCCGAGGAGAACGACCTGCTAACAGATTACCTCCATCACAGCGTGGGGAGAGATGAGCAAGTTTGGCTGGGCATCAACGACATGGTGACCGAAAATACTTGGGCGGACCAGAGCGGCGTCAGCATCCAGTTCAAGAACTGGGACACGTCCAACAGTCGCGCCCGTCAACCAGACGGCGGCCCGTCCCAGAACTGCGCGGTGCTGTCGGGGGCCGCCGGAGGGAAATGGTTCGATGAGAACTGCCGTGATGAGAAAGCCTCAGTGTGCCAGTTTAACATTGTGTGATTGCTTCTATGCCGTATCATCCTAATTTGCTGCTTTGTGTGTACTTCTGCTGCAATGCCACTTTACCTTCTTTTTTAAAAAGAGGCTTTTAAAAAAATTTGAATCCGGTTCTGCCATTGGACCTGTTGTGACGTTTGCAGTCACTTACAGGAAAAACAGAAATGTTATCCATAAAATACAAAATTAGAATTTGAGAACAAATTAGAGCTACGTGAAGCATAATTTGAAAAATAGCACAAGCAATATACTCCTCATCTACAACATTAGCTAACAGACGTCAAGGTATTTATTCATTGTTTATCGTTGTGGTTGTACAACTGCACTTTGGGTGTTATTTAAGGAAATAATAATAATCATCATCATCATAATCATAATACATTTCATTTCTAAACTCTCAAGGTCACTTTACAGTCACAGGATAAGCTTTTCTGTGGGTGAGCAGCGGCAGCCACACGCGCCAGTGTTCACTCAACCCGGAAGTACGTAACTCAAATAGATAGAAAGCTAGCTAATAGATAGCTAGGTAGCTGGAAAGATAGCCAAAAGCTAGCCAGCTAACCAGCTAACAGATAGCTAATAACGATATTAAAATTGGGTCTGACGAGACAAAAAAAAAACAACTATTTTAACTCATTCACTGCTATTCACGAATTTATTCAGGAATTGAAAATATGACGTAGACCGCCATTCTGGAATTTGTTTGGGTTTTGTTTTTTCTTGTGTGGGTGCTGATAAAGTGCTGGTCATGGCCTCTTGCAATGTTTTCCCTTTCCACAAGGGGGAAGCACTTTGTTCCAGCTTTAGCTGTTGTTAAAGCGCTATATAAAACCAATATGTATGTATTGCCTTGTATTTTGGACAGCCGCCCTCATTTCAAATTTATATAACTCCAGACCCATATAATTTAGGAATTAACTCATTTTTGCACGTCTGGCAGTGAATGAGTTAACGCGCCTGTCAAAACCACCATGCTGCATTCTGTATTTAACTGACAAGTCTCACATTGAGACTGAAGAATATTCTTGTGCTTAACTTTCCGCCCCTATTTTCCTTTTAAATCCAAAAGTTAGATCATGTCTTGCCTGATGTAACCTGAAAACTAAATAAACAGTAAAAGCACATTGTCCACCTAAGTCAGACTCATAAAAAAGTCTATTTTTTTCCCTTACCATTGATTTTCTGGACAGTTTGTCCTCATGAAAGGATGTGTGGAGGATGCTATGATTTGAAAAAGCCACTCGAGAAAAGTATTTTCAGATTTCATAATTACAGTAAAGTCTCGTTATATCGATATTCTCGGGAGTCGGAAAAAATATCGATATAACCGGACTATCGATATATCCGATCCTGCGGCATGTAAATTTTCTCCTTGAGTTCATAGAAATAGTATCGTAATAAGCAGTACTATCCATATAACCGATATCGATATAATGAGACTTTACTGTATATGGATTAGTGGGATTAAACTGTGTCAAAAAACTTTGATTTTGGGAGCTGGCGCTTTGGAGCTGAGAATATTTCTTCCTTCTTCCCGACCATGTTTGTCCTGGACACGTTTCTGCAAAGGAAATATTTTTTTTCTTCCCCATCCAGAATTGAAAACCTCAGTGCTTCAGTCAAATGAAGGCAATGCGGTTATTTTTGTTGAAATTTATTGTTAAAAAAAAAAATCTAATTAACTACAGGTACTCAAAATAAAAAAATAGATTAAAAAAATCAAAAACCAAACCACATGGGCAGGGACTTAAAGGACAACCGACACCTCCGGACAAGTTGTGTCCATAATTTGTAAAATGACTTCAAATGACTTCTACTGAGCGCATTTTACAAAGATTCCACAGCATATAGCTATATTTTACGTTTTAAGACTCGCGCTAAATATTCAGGAAGTCTTGATTTCGAGTTGGTGACGATGCCTGACGTGACGTCACTGAAGGAACGCCCCTGACCGAGAAAGTGACACACAATGCATTTTGGGTACTTTGTTTGGTCTGAAAACATCGTGCTCATCTGTGTTGATGGCGAAATTAGAAGGAAAAACACATAAATAACGCGATGGTGAATCGTTGTGTGTTGCACCAAGACTACTATTTAATACTAGTTGACACAAATTCCCAGCAGACAAATCAGCCCATTTCCAATGGAGCTTGTGCGCCATCTTGTGCATTTTCTGGGACGCTACATTGGAGTCCAGACGGCTCGAATTGATACGGAAGAACTTCTTTAATCCATTGCAAACATTTATGCTTTCCTCTTCAGAAGTATTTGAATCATATTCATAACTGGACGAGTAACAAGAAAGCATCTTCTCAGAATTTGAACTCTCTGAAGGCATTGTTTTGTGTCTGGAGTATCCTGGCGTGACGTCACGAACAAGGGGGCGGGACCTTCTGAAATTCACCATTTACGAGGTCATTTTGAAGCAGTTTTGGGACACTTTAACTCATTTTTATTGGTGTTTTTACATTTGACTAAAAATATCAGCCTGCGTGTTTTGGGTATTTTAGATGCGATAAAACGTTTTTCTGCTGTCAGTTGGGGAACAAAAAAATGGTGTCGGTTGTCCTTTAAAAAATAGAAAAGGATTTTTTTTTTGGGAGGACAGAAAAAAAAGTTCTGAACCTCGTCTGGAAGCTTTTAGAAAACTTTGAAAAAGCTCAAGTTGAAAAATAAAATAAAAACATTTCAACTCAATTCCCTGAGCGAGACTGAGGCACCAAAGTTCCCCTCTCTGAGAAGTAACAGGAATTATTATCATCATCAGTGTAAAAGTCTTACAAGTACTCCTCCGATGTCGGTGGTTCCGGTTCCATGTCAGCCCCGGACAGTCGGATGGTGTTTATCTCACCTGTGTTTCTGAACGTGTAGAGTTCATTGTCCACCATCCGTCGGTCCTGGAAGCCCAAACTGTCCTGTCGGTCGATTGGCGTACGCGGACGAGGCGGAATGAACGACTGGGAGCGGTCCAGGAACGTATTGAAGTGGTCCACCTCGGGTTCCGCTTCTGGTTCGTTGATGACGGGCAACTCGGTGGGGCCCGTGAACGTTTGGTAGGAGTCCAACTGCATTCCTTTGAAATGATCTTGCATGCTGTCGGCGTAGCTGGAATCCCCCAGGAGGTTACCGTACACCATGGTCTCGTCTATGGAGGCGTATACGTGGGACTCGTTGTCCGACCGAGCTTTGCTGAATTGTCTTTTGCTGGGACGGAACATATTTGTTGGGCCGATGTAGATGGACGCTTCCTTGTTCATGCGCTCTTTTTTCTTTTTCCTGTTTGAAAAACCAAAACATGATTCCCCATTGACATGAATTGAAATGCCATTAATTCGGTCCAGATGGTCCCAAAAAAGGCCACCATTTTTTTTGTCTTATGTGTTTTTAAAAAAGACAAATACGTATTCGTCTGACGAGTCAATTCTCATCTAGAGTGATGTACTCACCTTACAAAGAAGCAGACTACAGCTAGGATGACGAGGAGAAGAAGAAGAGCTCCGGCGATCCCAAGAAGGATGGCCAAGAGGCCTGTAAAATATAATTCGTCTTTTCAATGTATTTGCGCAGTCATAAATGGCATACAAATGACCATTTTCTTACCAGTTTTTGGCTCTAAAACGATTTTGGTGACCGCCCCAAAGTCACCAGCTTCTGGTATACAGTTAGACATATTAAGATAAAAGCTGTGCGGCACCAGCAACTTATCGTCTGTTTTCTCGTCCTCCCGGCGGGTCAGGAGCTCCTCTTCCGAGTCCAGCATCTTGACCTTGATGGCCGTGTGTCTGTCGTTGCATTTGGGTTGGCTCACGTTGACAAACTGGACCTGTGCCTTGTACCCACTCGGTAAGGACACGATCCAGGAGACGGTGGACGATGGTCTCATTCCTTTGGGCCAGTTAGGGGTGGCTAGAAGGGTTGCGGAGGACGTATGAGGGCTGACTTGATAAATGATGGTCTCTGGAAAACGGTGCAGTCAAAAAAAAATTACAGAAAAGATGAAATCAGGACAGCGTTTTGTATATAAGTGAAACAGCACCCTCGTGTGGCGAGATCCTGTATATGCTCTATTTCCATCATTGACATTGAAATCAAATTACCCGGGATCTCTTTCGTGAAGGTGACATTGAGAAAAGGCCCCTTGGTCTTGCCGAAATCTCGAGTCGTCGCCGTGACAGAGATGTTAGCGTGCACCTGAAGTTTCTGAATGTTCCCATCGGGGCAGTAATCACCCACAGAGAAGCCTTCGCTCTCCTCCACGTGGAAGGAGACGGTAGCGTTGCACTCCTGGCCTGGCACCGATTGTTGGAGACTTCCCGATGGGGACACGAGATCGATGGTGCGGTCTTGGGGGACGTTGAGGTGCCAGGTGAAGCTGTGGAGGGGCATCCGGAGACAGGGATCCAATGGGGGCACGGTGAGGAGGGTCTCGGAGCAGGTAGCGACATTCTCACAAGCTGGTTTGGGGAAAATGTGAATAGATTAATTATAAGGAGTGATGTGATATGACAGTGGGAACAAAAAAAAACTTACTAATAACTTTGCTGGCAGTCAATTGCAAATCTTCATTGGGACAGTCAAGGAAGGAGAGTTGGGTTTTGCTGCCGGCGGCCATATTGATCTTTTTTAAAACCTCAGCGTTCGCGCTCATCTCGCAATAGGGATCCGAACCCACTTTTTCAATTTGCAGCGACACTTTGGGGCGTTGGCTTAGGTCCACCGTGCACAGAACTGACAAACCAAAAAATAAAATGAAAAATTAAATGCAAGTGGGGGGAGACAGTCAATTACATTGGGAAGCTGACGTCTTCTCACCATGACAGACGCTCCCCAACTTACAAACGAGATACGTTCCGAACGGTCGTTCGTAAGGTGAATTTGTTCATAAGTTGCTTCAATGCTATATTTTATATGGAACGTATGTTTAAGGCTTATATAAGTATGTTTAAGGTTTATATAAATATGTTTAAGGCTTGTATAAGTAACCTGTATTGGTTTATACTGAAAAATATTTAATAAAATATATGCCCTATAAAGATATGTACATGTACAACTGGAGAGAATACTACATATGTTAGGACAAAAATGTTTTGAACTCGAATGTTCGTAAGTAGGGGAGCGTCTGTATGTATGTATTGTATAATCTGTATTGGTTTGTGTGAAAAAAACAGACAGTATGTACATGTAAGTAATAAGATAAATAAAATGAAGTTTAACTTCACAATACAAAATCTAACTTAAAACATGTCTGTCCGAACATTTTTCAAAATCCGAGAAAAAATGATCGCATGTACCGTTGTTCGTAACTTGAATGTTCGTAAGTTGGGGAGTGTCTGTACATGTATGTAATAAGACAAATAAAATGAAGTTTAACTTCACAATAGTAAATCTAACTTACAACATTTCTGTCCGAACATTTTTCGACATACCCGCAAAAATGTTTGTATGTACCGTTTTTCGTAACTCAAATGTTCGTAAGTAGGGGGAGGTGTCTGTATACAAAAAAAACAACAACAAATGATAACTGTACCTGGGTGACCACTTCTCATCACCGACACGCTGTATTTCAAAGTGAGACCCTGCAACGTCCGGTTGGTTTCGCAGTTCTTCAACACCATTTCAAAATCGCCCTGCTGATGTTCCGGCGGCTTGTCCGTCAAACCCGTTTCGATCAGTTTCTTATCCGATTTCCTGTACTCCACCCCGACGTTCTTGCCTAGGCACTCCGGCGCCGTGTGACTGTGAAAATGGACGGTGTAGTTGTGCATGCCGGGCACGGCGAAATCCCAGCGCATTTGTTGGTCGTCGGGAAAATCGTTGGGATAGTTGGCGGAGATGAAGGTTGTGTTGGAGACGCCTCGTGGGAGGTTGACCTTCACGATGGCGACCACTGAAAAAAAAAATAATAATAATAAATGAATAATGAATAAATAAATAATAAAAATACAGTGATACTGTGGCTTACGGACTTAATTGGTTCCCAGACAGAGTGTGTAAAGCGAAAAGTGTGTATCCCAAAATTTAATTTCCCATAGGAAACCATTAAAATGAGAATAATCTGTTCCCAGGTCCCCATAAAACATAATTTTCTACTTTCTAATTTTCTAAGCCTTAAAACTACACAAAACATGCCTTATTTTATGTATAATAAATGTGCTATAGTATTATAATTGATGGAATGGAGTGGTCGCTTTCATCAGCATTAAACACTTGAGGAATGATCCCGTGTAGGTGCTTTCTCTGCGATAATTTTATCTAGTTCCTCATCAATTGTGTTCTGTTTAGCTGAGTTGATAGATTTTTGCATCAAGTGTACAGATGGCTTGTGCAGGTTGTTTGTGGAGCCTGACCGATGGGATATTTTAACCTTGCAGTCTCCACACTCTCACTCACACACACACGCCAGCCTTTTTCTTTAATGTTCAAAACCACCACCCCTCACTGCTGCGTTCTTGACCAATCACATAGCTTTAACCGACGACTGGGGGCGGGGAATAGAGGACCAAGACAAGCCGCCTGCCATTTTCTTGTTAGGAGAATGGGCTTGTTCGTGAATGACACATCACTCATTGAGGCAGCTCCGTGTGTATCCCCCAAAAAAGTTTGTATGCCAAGGTAAAATTTTCATGAATGTAACGTTCGTAAACCGAAAAGTTCGTAAGCCAAGGGGTTCGTAAACCGAGGTATCACTGGAATAATAATAATAATAAATAAAAAACAATCAATAAAACAGTCACATGAACAAATCCACTTACTGCTGGTCTCAGGCCCAACGCTGAGTTTAAAATCAACCGGATCTATCTTTCGGTCTCCTGGCACCCGTAGAGAGACCCGGCCCTTGTAGCGCACCTGGATGTTGGTTACGGAACCTCCCTTGCAGAAAGTTCCGATGTTGGCGGGGCCCGTTCGGAGGTAGGTCACCAGAACGTAGGTGTGCTCATCGGGACACGTTTCTTCGTTGGCGATCTGCTGCATTCCAGGTTCGGGGAAGTCCAGCTGGAAAGCTTGAGTGGAACCAACTTTCAGATCCCAGGTGAAAGTCCGGTTGAAGTCCGGGAAGAACGACGAGTCGGCCTGGACGCTATCGCCGGAGCAGGAAGGCGATGTGCAGTCTGGAATAACACGACAAGACTAGCATGTTTACAAAGCCATCAGACAGACATGTTTCTTTTTCAGTTTCATTCATTCATTCATTCATTCATTTGTTTGTTTATTTATTCATTCATTCATTATTATCCTTATGGATGGATTATATTTATTTATTTACTATTTATTTATTCACCATTTATTGATTTATTTATTTACCTATTTATTAACCATTCAGTTATTTACCATTTATTTACTATGTATTTATTTACTATTTATTTGTTTGTTTACTATTTCTTTCTTTTTTAATAATAATAATAATAATAATAATAATAATAATAATACATTGAATTTCTAAGCGCCTTTCAAAACTCTCAAGGACACTTTACAGTCACAGGATTTTTTTGTGCGGGTGAGCAGCGGCAGCCATTCGTGCCAGCGTTCAAACTACCCGGAAGTAAGACAGCATTTATTATTTATTTACATATCTATTTGTGTATCTATTTGCGTGTCCATTTGTGTATTTATTTATGTATTTATTTGCATACTTATTTACATATCTGTTAGTGTATTTATTTAGGGACTTGTGTATTTATTTACGTTACCTATTTATGTATCTATTTGTACATTTATTTATGTATCTATTTGTGTATTTATTTACACATCTTTGTGTATTTGTTTACACGTCTATGTGTGTATTTATTTACGTATATATTTGTGTATTTATTTTGCGTATATATTTGTGTATTTATTTATCCTGCGTATTTGTTTGCATATGTAATTATTTGCGCATTTGTTTGCGGATGTATTTATTTGTGTATTTGTTTGTGTATGTATTTATTGATGTGTTTGTTTGCGTATGTACTTATTTGTGTCTTTGTTTGCCTATGTAATTATTTGTGTATTTGTTTGCATATGTATTTATTTGTGTATTTGTTTGCATATCTATTTGTTTGCGTATGTATTTGTTTGACTAAGTATTTATTTGTGTATTTGTTTGCCTGTCTTGACCTATCTATCCATCTATGTGAGACTTCGGGAACCCCAACATTTTGCCTACCGATTTCTCGGTTGATCTCCACAGCGAAGACCTCCTCAGGGTGAGGACAGGTGAACTCCACGGAGGTGTTACGGGATTCTCTCAGAATTAACATTTTGGGATGACACGTTTGCTTGGGCTGTTTGTCCACACACACGCTGCAGTCGGGTTCCAGCGTGTCCCTGCTGATAATAATGATGGTTTCCGGGTCAGGGGTGACAGACATCATCCTGCCAGCTGATGATGATGGAAAGAGAAAATATAAGTATTGTACTTTTTCCAGGTGGGGGTAAAAAAAAAAAAAGCGAGGTGGGAGATTTACCTCGGGGTGATGCTTTGGCTGTGAAAATCGTCCTGTCCATTTCTTCTCCCGGGGGCACCTCCACGGTCACGGTAGTCCTCCCGAGAAGATCCAGACGGGAAAACGGCCCACCTCTGCAGTAGCTGTCGGTCTTGATCTGCCCGTTGCTTTTTGTTGTGCTCACAGAGAACTGCGGGCCTTCTTGACATGTATCTTGTTGGGCTATTTGCTTCAGGTTGTCGCGAGGTAGCTCCAAAGTCAAGACGGTCCTCTCCGGGACGCTGATGTCCCATTTTAGGATTCTTTTAAAGTCCTTCCAGATGGATGGACTGAGTTCTCCTGCTGCAGGTGCGCATGAGTTCTTGGTACATTCTGAGAAGAAGAAAGCACGAGATGAGCTTCACATTGATTTGGCAAACCCATCAGATATTGATTTTATTTTTCAGAGCTCACCGATTGTCTTCTTCACCTCCACATTGTATGCTTCTTGAGGTTTGAGGCAGCTGAACTCCAGAGCGAGATTTTGGACGTCAGTCAGGGTCTTTCCAGTCTGGCTGCAGGTCCGGGTGGACTCGGCGCCGGTACACAACTCGCACTGGGTTTCTTGCGAGAACTTGCTGATCGTCAGCGTCGTGCCGGAATCGACGGTCACGACCACCGTCCGGCCTTCTAAAATGGAGACGGGGGAAAGCGGGACCGGGAACAGCACTTGTTTAAATTATTCACTGCCAGACACGTGCAAAAATGTGGCCACTCCAGTGCCAGGGTTTTTGTCATTGTCACTGGAATTCCAGGACCCACAGAATATTGAGTTTTAGGACTACATCAACAACCTTCAAATTCCATCTGAAAACCCACCTATTTAGAATTGCATTTTCCGTGTAGCTCTTTCTCTTGTTTCTATTTATAACTGTATTTTATTTATTGTATTCTATTTGTGATTAGTTATCTATTAGCTAGCTAGCTTTCTTTCCATTGGAGTTATTCCGGATTGAGTGAACGTTGGCGCGTGTGGTCGCCGCTGCTCACCCACAGAAAAACTTATCCTGTGACTGTAAAGTGACCTTGAGAGTTTTGAAAGGCACTTAGAAATCAAATGTATTATTATTATTATTTTATTATGATTATTATTTTTAATATTATTATTATAGTACCTACGCTTGTCTGTGACTGTAAAGTGTCCTTGAGAGCTTTGAAAGGCGCTTAAAATGAAATTTATTATTATTATTATTATTATTAAAGACAGTGTTATAAACCTTAGACACTCTTATTTCATCAGGGAAAAAAGAATTAATTGCTAAGTTATATGGGTCTGTAGTTATCCAAGGTTGAAATGGGGGCGGCTGTCCAAAATACAATGCAATACATTAAAAAAAAAAAAGGCAAACGCTGCCCTCTTGTGGAAGGGGAAAAATACCAGAGGTCTGACCAGCGCTTTATCGGCACCCAAACAAGAAAAAAACAAAACTCGAACTAATTCATATTTTCAATTCCCGAATAAATTTGTGAATGGCAGTGAATGAGTTAATTTAATTTACGCAGGGAGGAACACGTATCGGGATTTACGCTAACTGCAATATTCTTACTTAGTGGTCCAGCGGAGGCCTGGAACACTACAGACTCCACCGGCGTCTTTGGTGCAACTTGCAGAGAGACAACGGCTTGATCGAGAAGGTCTAAATGGGTGACGGAACCCGCTTTGCAATAGTGAGCCACCACTTCGCTGTTCTCTTCAAAGGTGGTCACCGAATATCGATATCCGTTATTGCACGGCTCCGACGTTTCCCGTAGTCCCTCTCCGAGGACATCCAAGCCCACCACTGTCTTCTCGGGCGCTTTGATGGTCCAGATGAATGTTCGCGGGAAGTCGCTGAGGAGGGAAGGTTGAGTTTCCACTGTCGAAGGGTTGCAAGTGTCCTTTGTGCATTCTGCATAATGAGAAACGGGAAGAGAAGAGGCACATGTTGGTCTATTTTAGACACATAAGGTTTATTATGTGCGATTCTGGCACATGGGTGCATTTTATTTTATGATAGATGCATGCCGATGCGTCTGTGGAACTGTCGCGGCTTGGAATTGAAGCGGATTTACACGTCAGAGAATGTCTTTTTGCCAATGGATGCTACAGCTTCGTGTTTGCTTTCAACCTTTAGCTTTTAGCAGATGTGCACATTTCACCATGATGTCTTTGATCCACTGTTGAAAAGGACCTTTTGATCCTGTCCTATTTCATCTAGAAGTGCTTCATGTAACAAAGAGGGAGAGGAAAGTGTTTAAGATTGAATGATTGTGTCTTTTGTGTTGTCACATTATTTGTTACTTTGTTGTTGTTTTGACTTCAAGATGGCGCCGCGAGAGTGGCTACCTTAACAGCAGCTTCTGTATTTTGTTTTTCTACTTCTTCCTTTCCTTTCCTCTTACTTTCATCACTTCGCTGCTGTGAAATGTACATTTCTCTACTGCGAGACTAGTAAAAAAGACTAATCCAAGCCAATCCAAATCCATTTTTTTTAAATAATGTAAAATGCTGATACGTGTCTATGCAATGACAATTGGGATTATTATGTAAATCAAGTGAACCAAACAAAATTTCTCAGAATTCACATCCACGTTTTTTTAACTCACCGATGAGCTGATTGAGAGTGACGACGTAAGACTGTTCCACGGGGCAGTTGAAGAGAAGCTCAACCTCCTTCTCGGGCTCCAGAGCAAGATTTGAGAAGCAGGACGTTTGCGTGTCGTTGACCCCAACGACTGTGCATACCGTACACTCATCCGAGGGCAGGTCATTTGACACCGTCACCGATGAGCCTTTGTCGGGCCGGACCGTCAGCTGCAAGCAGTCTGGGGGGATAAGAGCAAGTCTGATGTTGATGATACAAGGCATTTGTGCACTAAACAAAGGATTTGTGTGGTGCCAGCAACACATTTCGAGTGCACCTCTCCTACATTTAAACAAAGTATTCATGTTTAAACCGTACAGGACGCAATCATTTTAGTTTCCTGAACGCTTAGGCATACTGCACTACTGTATTCTAACATGAGTCATAATGGCAGGACTGCATTACACGGATCGATAAGACACTCCGTGTGGGGAATTTAATTGTCGCGACAGCGATATTGACATATATGAGCTACACGCATACTATTAATACGTTATACATACTTCCAATGATGTATTCTGTGAAATCAGCGGGCAGCTAATGAGATATCATCCTTATAGTGGCACTGAGGGGAAACGTCATTTATCTGTTGGGCTGTTATGCTAACAAGCCATAACTTTGAATATAAAGTGAAATATGCCTGGAATATTACACTTTTAAACGTTCTACTGCCATTTTAAATTGCCGTGTATTCCAACGGGGGATACAACCCTAAAACTGGATATAAAAAAAGGCTGCTCCACTAAAGGAACAACCGCAACTCTGTAGCAGATTGCAAGTCAATTATTAATGAAGAAATGATCAATTCAAGCCTCCGAGGAAGCACCATAAAAACACCCCTAAAACATTTGAAAGGGGAAAAGCGATGTGTCAAACTAAATACCCCCCGCTGCGAATTCTACCACGTCATCGATGTGTTTTACGAGATACGACGTCAACATTATCGTGCCTCAAAAAAGTGCAGCTTCGGTTGAATCCCACATTCAAACACACACATTTCAGGGGTGGGGGAACACACCTTCAAAAACGACTTGATCCGTCCGCGTACAAAGTCTCACCTGATGCATCGACGATAATCAACAACAAAAGTCCGAGCGGCGCGCAGGTGTCGAGCCGCATGATTCGCTTGAGCCTGCAATCCTCCTTACTTGCAAAACACGTCCAGGATAAATGTTTTTTTTTTTTAATATCCTCCCACCCCCAACTCGCAAAAAAAACGTGCGAAAAACCAGATATGGTGTGTCAAAGACGCATTTCGGCTAGCTTCCGCATTACGTCGCTGTCAGGCAGCCACTTCCTGCTTACCTGAGCGGCAAGGGGCGTGGTCCGCGGGCAAGCTGACCTGTTCAAACCTGACGGGTGAGCTTCTCACACTCCGACGAATACAAATCCGAGACTTGCCGCGTAAGAAACACTTGAACGTCTTTAGTTGGCGTGTGCCACGATGGCTCTCCTATTTATAAGCGCGGAAATATGCCGGGGAGGCTTGCAACTGTAAGCGAATTCCACGCGCAGGGTGTGTGGTGGGGGTTTGAAGGCGTTTGTGCGCATGCGCACAGAAACACTTGGTTTCAATGACTTGGATGAAAAAAAAATGGCTAATTTCGCCATTGTGGGCCAAATAACCGACAGACTACTTAATAAACAAACGCGAAAAAAAATTAAAAAAACCTGGACTTATAAAATGTAAATAAGTAATGTATGTAATGTAATGTATATGTAAAAAGGCACCTTATGTACAGTCAATACAGTTATATACATCATATATGCTTTTTACTATGTACAGTTTTTTTATGAAACTTATTTGTGCAGTTGTACGGTACAATCATTTGTCATTTTTTGTACATGCAATACTTTGTTTTTGACCCCACCCCGCTATCACCCCTTTCAATCTTGTTTGCTGTAAATTGTAAATTCCCCCACTGTGGGACTATTAAATGTGTTCTGGTTATGATAAAGGTGTTCTGATTGTTATTATATCTACCATCAGAGAAAAAAGTAATAAACAGAGAAAGGTAATATGGCGGCTGGGATGACTCAAGAGGCCATGAGGAATAAGCAACATTGAGCACTATAGGAACATACCTTTCAACTTATGTTTTTCCCGTATTCTACATGTTTTTTTAATCATTTCAAATAATGTATGGCATACTCCAACCTTTATACGTGGAAAAACAAATTTAGCCCGATTCCTTTATCATTGTGATGGTCGTGGGGGAGTATATTTATGCTACACTGTAACACCACAAATTGTATCCATTTGTTCCCTTGAATATTTTTTTACTGCTGGTAGATTGTGGTCCTGAAAAGACCTAAACGTACCAGCATTCAGAGAACAGTCATGCTTTTTTTTTTTTTGCTATGAAAAAAAATAGATGAAAAAGTTTCTTCAGCCAATATGTGTACTTCTTTGCAGGTTTCTGCGTTTCTCTCATCATCCGAAGAGCTTCATCAGTGAACTAAAGTTTTGCTGGTAACTGGCCCTATGTGTCGCTAATGGACAAAGGTCTCGGCTCTGATAGGTCCCTACTCTAAGATTGGGGGATCAATGGACTACTCGCTGAAGCTAATCTGATTACTTCTGTCTGATTAACTCTAATGTTCTATGCTTGGCTCTGATTGCCCCATTAGGTGATACAAGAGCGAGTAGGGCAATCAGAGCCTATCAAAGCAGAGGTCTGGCACCGCAACCTCTGTCCATTGGGGATATATATATATATATATATGTATATATTGAGTCATAGTAACCAGCACAACTTTAGTTCGCTGACGAAGCTCTTAGGATAAGGAGCGAAACGTCCGACACCTTCATATGAATACAGATGACGGCTGAAGAAACCTTTTCATCCATGAAACCAATCCTGTACAACTGAGAGCCTACAGAGACGACTTGGAAAAGAAAGCATTGCGAATTAATACGTGAAACTTTTTATGGTTTTGGGAGGGAAGCATTTGACTTCGTGGGAAATGCTGCAAATTGTGACTAATGTGCTTGATGCTCGCTATAAATAATAGCGAGAATTTCACTCCCGGCGCTGCAGAGGCTCCCTCCTGCCTCCACATGCCACATAACGGAGACATTCCTGAACAAAAACATACCTGAGGGCAAGACGCGCGCACACACACGTATACGCAGTGTGTATATAAACGCATAGTTTGTCTGTCATGTCAGTTTTCTCACATTATCCCTATGTGACATGCCCTATTGTCTTCTTATTCTAAATGTGTGTGTATATATATATATATATATATATACAGTAAAGTCTCGTTATATCGATATCGGATATATCGATAGTCCCGGTTATATCGATACTATTTCTATGCACGCACGGAGAAAATTACATGCAAACAAGATCGGATATATCGATAGTCCCGGTTATATCGATATTTTTTCGGACTCCCTTGAATATCGATATAACGAGACTTTACTGTATATATATATATAAATAAGTAAATACGTAAGTAAAAATAAGCACAAATAAATAATTTAACAAAAATATAATATTTAACATAAATATATAAATATATATATATATATATATATATATATATATATATATATATATATATATATATATATATATATATATACAGTAAAGTCTCGTTATATCGATATTTTCAAGGGAGTCCGAAAAAATATCGATATAACCGGGACTATCGTTATATCCGACCCTGTTTGTATGTAATTTTCTCCGTGCGTGCATAGAAATAGTATCGATATAACCGGGACTATCGATATATCCGATATCGATATAACGAGACTTTACTGTATATATATATATGCCTATTTGTTAATGTATTTATTTATTTGTGCTTATTTTTACTTATTTTTACTCACTTATTTACTTATTTATTTGTTCATTTTTATCCGGTTATTTCTTTCTTTATTTTTTATTTTTTATTATGTATTTGTTTATTTTTATGTGTTTATTTTTTTGATATTTATTTATTTATGTATGTATTTTTTTATTTATATATTATCATAAAAAGGCCTTTTTAAATGATACTGTATTGAGCTTTACTTTCCCCAAATCCAGTAACACATTTGCAAAGGCCGTTGATGTTTTAGTTGAACCAGTCTGACAGCATGCAGAGTGGGCGTTTTGGTGGCACCAAGTGTTGCGCCTGCAAACAAGGGAGCTCAGTGAAGAACTCAGCAGCTGTCACAACCCCCCCCCTCTCCCCACTCCCATGGTAGTGTAAAAGTGGGGCAAGCACACATGCGCCCTTGCAAAGGCCGGCAAATTGGCCTGTTTTCATACCAGGGAATAAAGTTTCATGGCAAATGTTTCTTTCCCACACTTAAACGAGAGATGACGACTCGTCTGTGGCTCAAGAGTCAAATGCAGAGTTGGGAAAAATTGGGATAGCAACTGGAGGTCCTACCTGATGCACATGGGCGGGTCTTCCGTTGGAGCTTGATACACTCCACGCGAGGGCAGACACACAAGACGTGACAAGTTGTTGAGTTGAATCACACGCTCGCTGATGATGAAGTCTGCCTTCCGTGACCCCTGGTAAAATCTAAATCAAAGGGGAAATCAACACGTATGCAGAGAATTGCACAGTCTCATGCACAAATGTGGTTTTAGTATTTTGATTATTTCATAATCTGGCTTGAAAGAGGATTCAGTTCACGTTTTTTCAAGGGTACATTATGAATTTACTACTGAACCAACAAGGTGACATGAAAGGGAAATACGTTTTTGTTCATCCCATTTAATTATTTAATAATTTCAGTATTTAATTAATGAATAATATATATAATATAATATATTAATAATCATTGAAGGAACGCCCCTGCCCGAAAAAAGGACACATTGTAGCAGTCCTTCCATCACGTCAATGCATTTTGCTGTACTTTGGTCTGAAAATTTTGTGTAGGACCAAAAAGAGGCAGAAGAGCCTATTCGTAGAGCTTTGTAAGGAATTAATCAGCCTGTGGAAACGGGCTGATTAATTTCGTACACGGCTTTGTTGCCATTTTCTGCCTTTTTTGGGTGCGACATTTCCCAACCCTGATGCCTCAAAATGACACGGAATAAATTCTTTGATCGATTGCAAACATGTATGCTTTCTTCTTCAGAACTATTTGAATCATATTCATAACTGGATGTGTAACAAGAAAGCATATTCTCCGAATCTGAAGCCATTGTTTTGATTCTCCAGCAATGCAAGACGTCTTGGCGTGACGTCACGAACTGGGGGCGGGACTTTCTGAAAATGCCCAATTGGCAGCTCAATTTTTTTTTGCAGATTTTGGACCCGAAGTCATTTTTATTGGTGTTTTGCATTTGAATAAAAATATCATACTGTGTGTTTTGGGTATTTTAGATGCTATAAAATGTTTTTCTGATGTCAGTTCAGAAACTAAAAAGTGACGTCGGTTGTCCTTTAAGTGTGTTCCCACTGTGGTCAGTTGATTGTGGATACAGTGAATAACGTACACTGTATAATTCTGTGTATGTTTGTGTTAGTGGGAATGATACGCAGTGTGTGTATGTGGATGACCGGGTGGTAGAAACCCATGGGAAGTCATGCCATTGTTTCCGCTGTGCTGTGTGTAGAGAAAGCCTGAATAATGTCCTCATCGCACTGAAGAGAAGGTTCACTGTATCAACGACCCCCACAAGTAAGTATATTGACTCACCTAACAGTAGGTCACACCCAGCTACTGCTACGTATATTGTAGGCAGGAGTGGCAAGACGGGTTTAACGTGAAAGGACTGTTGCTGGTTTTGGTGCATCGCTTGCAATAAGCCCATCGTACCGATTGAGGTGGTCTCACAGTTGGGAATTTGTCAAATTCAATGATGATCATCTGTTAGTAGCTTTTTAATCATCATTTTCAGGGTTGTATTTAACTAAAACTACCACGCAGAATGCAGTGGATGCCACCATGACTTTATTTGAAGAGAAGATTGTTGTACAGAAAATAAATTAGACAGTTAAATGTCCAGTCTCACAGTCATTAGACAGCTTTGGTGTTACATATAATATAATAATAATAATAATAATAATAATAATAATACATTTGATTTATAAGCGCCTTTCAAAGCTCGCAAGGACACTTTACAATCACAAAACAGGCACATGAAGAAAACCATCGATACAATTATAAATAGAAACAGGAAATAGAACTATACAGAGAAATAGGTGGGTTTTTAGATGGGATTTGAAAGTGGGAAAATAATAAATATTGCAGATTTTTGGAGGAAGTGAGTCTCAAAACATGTTGATAATTAAAAATATAATAATAAAAATAATAATAACTGAAACAAACTTCCCACCTCGGGAAATGGCTGCTTTGTTACAGCGCCCTCACGTGGCTCTCCTTGGAACTCCCACTCGTTACCGTCCCGGAAGACAGAACTGTGGAAATGTACATAAAGTGTTATAGAAATGGCGCCAGTCACGGTCCGTGGCTGTGTTCTGTGCACGGTGACTTTGCTTAACTTTGCCTTCGTCTTCATATCCGGTGCGGATTTTATTCGCTTTCTATCATTCAGAGCTATTTATCATAACATCACCGGAGACACGATACTATGTCAGGGTAAGTTTTCTGTTAGCTTCCCTGGTAAAGCTCACGTAAACTTTTACGAGTGACACGAATGGATCCATGCACGATTATTTTTTTGCACGCCTCTATCGGGAGTGCGTTATTACGATTTATATTTGTTTTAACCGAGTGTAAATGATGTAACGCTCCCTGAAACGTACGCCCGGCTAGCTCAGTCGGTAGAGCATGAGACTCTTAATCTCAGGGTCGTGGGTTCGAGCCCCACGTTGGGCGAAGTGTTTTGTTTTTGTTTGTATAATATGATTACAATTGTGAATTTTTAACGTAGTACAGCATAGATCAATTTAACTGCGTGACAGGTCAGCTATGAAGTACTAAAAATATTGACGTAATGCTGTCTTATCTTGTTTTTTGCCTCTGGCAATGTTGTGTCCCTTCCACAAGAGGGCAGCATTTCCCTTTTTTTAATGTTAGCGCTTTGTTTCAGCTTCATCTGTTGTTTAAGCGCTATATAAACCAATATGTATGTATTGCATTGTATTTTGGACAACTGTCCTCATTTCAAGGCCATATAACTCCAGACCCATATAATTTAGGGATTAACTCTTTTTTTCTAATGAAAGAAGACAGTCTACATTTTCTAATGCTGTATTGAATGTTTATGCGGTCCTAAAACTCAAGATTTTATAAAGATGTGTATATTGTTTGACCACATGCTTAGGTTTGATATATTTTCTTTCCTGGTTTACTCACCATACAAGACTCCATACCATGGTCGGAGGCACTCCTGGACAGCTCCGTCCTCAAGTCACTGGCTGTGGATGTGACTCTGCTGGCCCTCTTCACCCTGCAACACAGTCTGCTTGCATGGCCGCCTGTCAAACAGGCCTGTGAGTCCATCCTGGGCTCCCTGAACAGGACCGTATACTGCTTCACCACCGCACTGACACTCCAGGTAACGCAGCACACGGACGGCAGATGACAAGCGTTAGCCGTGGTTGCCCTTTTTGCAAAGTTCTTCTCTCTTCACCGGTTAGATCTTGATGCATTACTGGCAGCCTGTAACCGGCGCCCCCTGTCTGTGGTCAGTGCGCCAAGCGCCTTGGAGCGTCTGGTTCCCTCTACTATGCTTCTCCGTGCACTTCTTCTGCTGGGCTATTATCTGTACCATCCTCATGATGTTTGACTACCCAGAATTGTTGGGCATTAAGCAGGTAAACTAAGATTTTACTTTTTTTTTTTTAATTTCAGATTGGTTTATTTTTGCTATATATTCTTGCGTAGGTGTATTACCAGTGTTTGGGTCTGGGAGACCCCTTGTCCTACAAGTCGTCCCAAGCTCAACGCTTCCTCTCCCACTTCCGTCATCCGGTGTGCCTGGAGTTTGGCGTCGTGTTGTGGCTCCTGCCGGCTTTATCCCTTGACAGACTGCTGCTGGCATTAACGTTGTCAGTCTACCTGGCACTGGCACACCTGCTGGACAAACAGGATTTAGCTTTCGTTTGTGATCATTTTAGCCATAAGGTGCACCTCTTTACGGAGCCGTACCGGGCCAAAAGCCCAACCCCCAGCCTGGACAGCGACCACAAGGACGAGTGAAAGTAATCATGCTGCTGTGAGCTGAAGCCAATAGAACATAAAATGTAAACACTGTCTTAGAACAGACTTGTCTACTGCACTTGGAAGACTCTCTGTGACCTGAGGAGGGTCCGGTTCCAAAATGTGAACCATTCTTTTTTTTTCCGTATTAGTGGAGTAATTCATGTTGGTAAGCTAATGGGGGATGTGGTTAACTGACTGCCATTAAAACAAAATAATGTTCTCATCTTTTTTTGTATTTTTTTTACTTCAAAACATTGACCCAAATTCAATACCTTGAACGGTATTGTGAAAATAAACATACTTTGGAACCCGCAGACTTGTGTACAGACGCTCCCCAACTTACGAACGAGATACGTTCCGAACGGTTGTTTGTAAGGTGAATTCATTTGTAAGTTGCTTCAGTGCTATATTTTGGATGGAATGTATGTTTAAGGCTTATATAAGTATGTTTAAGGCTTGTATAAGTAACCTGTACAGATGCTCCCCAACGTACGAACGAGATACGTTCCGAACGGTTGTTCGTAAGGTGAATTCATTTGTAAGTTGCTTCAGTGCTATATTTTGGATGGAATGTATGTTTAAGGCTTATATAAGTACAGTAAAGTCTCGTTATATCGATATTCTCGGGAGTCGGAAAAAATATCGATATAACCGGACTATCGATATAAATCCGATCCTGCGGCATGTAAATTTTCTCCTTGCGTTCATAGAAATAGTATCGTAATAAGTAGTACTATCGATATAACGAGACTTTACTGTATGTTTAAGGTTTATATAAGTATGTTTAAGGCTTGTATAAGTAACCTGTATTGGTTTGTACTGAAAAATAACCATTTAATAAAATATATGCCCTATAATGATATGTACATGAACAACTGGAGAGAATACTACATATGTTACTGCAAAAATGTTTGTATTTACCGTTGTTCATAACTCGAATGTTCGTAAGTACAGTAGGGGAGCGTCTGTAATGTATGTTAAGCATGTTAAGGTTCACGGAAACAAATGTTATTTTGACAGGTTTTCGCGTGAAATAGAATAAACTGCATCACATAAATTTTTTTGTAGATTATATGTCTAATTACAAATAATTGCCTTTTTTTTAACAAAAACTGTAGAATACATATGAACAAGGGAATTGTTTGCTTTCAATCCTGATCTTGATTCATTCTGCCAGCTACTCCTTCGGCTCTGCTCCCCCTCAACCTCCTCCATCCTTGATCTCCTCCAATTAGATATAGGGATGAGACATGTGTGTGTGCGTGTATGAGTGTGTGTGTACGTACGCGGAAAGGTGGGGAGGTTAGAGCCCGGGCAGACGGCCGTGCTCTTTAAACGCCTTTCTTAGGTCCCGCAATATGGTGCTTGCCACTTAACTCTACTGATGGACTTGAACGTAATTATCGGATTAGCGTCCTAGCTTGGGACCAGAAAATATTTACTGCACTCCAATGATGGTGCCGTGATCTGGCACTTAGTAGAGCCTAAAAGTACGACTGACAGTTTACTTTTTATGGGGGCGTAGTGGTTTTTTTTTAAATTTTTTTTATTACATTTACTATTTGTAGTTTTTTGTTATTTTTGTAAGCTTGCATAGATGCATTTGCTTGGAAAAACAAAGTGAAACCAGCGACAGTAGGCCGAAGACAAAGCAAGATTCTTGTAAGTATCTTTCATACGGAAATTAACAGAAAAATATGTGATCACGCTGTAAATTTGACTATGTATGCAAATGGGAATGGACACAGATCAGATATTGTGTCGTGTCAAATGTAACCTCTTTAAAAGTATAAATTAAAAGTCAGCATGATTGTCTTTGGCTGGGTAGATTATTACTTTTGTTTATTATGCTTGTGTTAATATCTTATTAGATTGTTTAAGTGTGAGAGTATCAGAATTGATTGTCAAAACAGAGAAACGGTATAAACTCTTATATTGGAGTTTTGATCATTTATTAACTCATTCACTGCCAGACGTGTGCAAAAATGTGTCCACTCCAGTGCCAGGGTTTTTGACATTGTCACATGAATTCCAGGACCCATAGAATATTGAGTTTTAGGACTACACAAAACATTCAATAGAGTGTTAGAAACCGTAGACTTTCTTCTTTCAGCAGAGCAAATGAGTTATATGAGCTTGAAAAGAGGGCGGCTGTCCAAAATACAATGCAATACATACAGATTGGTTTATATAGCGCTTTAAAAACAGCTAAAGCTGAAAGAAAGCGCTAACACGGACAAAAGGGAAATTCTGCCCCCTTGTGGTAAGGAAAAAAACCATTGCCATGACTAGCGCTTTATCAGCAACCAAGCATGAAAAAACAAAACCCGAACAAATTCGGGAATGGCGCTCTATGTCATATTTTCAATTCTCGAATAAATTTGTGAATGGCAGTGAATGAGTTAATGATGTTGTTCACAACCTAATGGTTAGCGTGTCTGCATCGCAATTCTGAGTTGCTCGTACATGTAATTTCTGGGTACTGCAGATTCTCTCCATGTGGCCAAAACAACACTGAACAATTTTCAATATTTGTCCAGTCATTGATTGGCAAGCAGGGTGTAGCTCGCCCCTTGTGGAGACTCAACTGAGGCTTTATGAAGACGAGTGCTCTAGAAAAGAAAACAATATATAGATTTATGAACTGTCGACTGTACCTTGATGGTCAAGTCTTGATACCTATTAGTGATTATGTCTACTTACCACGATAGCAAGTATGCAAGTTTCAAAAGCAGTTAAAAAATAGATAAAATAATATACATCTGCCAAATGCTGCCAACATAATCTCATCTTTATGGTTAAGAAATGACTCAACGTCTTTCTGCACCCCAATCACAGAGTCCAGAACAGTCAGCCACCTGTTTCGGCGATAAAAAAAAACCTGCAGTTCTTCTTGTTATGTCTGTCTCCTCTCTTCCGGAATGGAAGCAATTGCTGTTGGAGAGAAAGAGGAGGGAGGAAGAGGAGAGGGAAAGGCGAGAAAAAGAAGAGGAAGAGAAGTTTGCCAGCATGCCTGCCTGGAAGCGAGGGATCATCCAGCGGAGGAAGGCAAAACAGGAAATCCTGGTTGACCGCGACAAGGAGAGAGATATTACTCTCTTGCCGGCGGATGCTCAACCTCCCGCGGATCTACTCAGTGATCCAGAAATCGCTGGAACTGTCAATCAGGCAAATGAACCATTACTCAGTCCAGATTCAAACCAATGGGTGGATCTAGATCTTAAAACAGTAAGTCAGGTCTCAATGGAAACAATCGTACCGGTCCATGAAAACCCATTTATACGCACGCAGAGTATGTGGAAGAAGGTGAAGGAAGGGGATGTGAGCTACCCGGAGAGGGGCAATGAGTTGGAGGTAAAAGACAGAGAAAAGGATAAACTACTGCCCAGGGGTCAGGATGTGGAGAGCGGAAGAGGAAGAAATATCGAACAGAAAATTGAGAGATTTCGAGATTTGAGTGAAGGAAGAGATAAAGAGAAGAGCAGAGACAGGAGTCAAGGAAGAGAGAATAACAAGGAAATTTGGGAAAAAGGCACATCAGTGAAAGAGATGAAAGAATTCCCAAAGGACGAAAGTGAAAGAGATCCGAGTAATTCATTTACCCCCCTCGTCCCTTGTCTTCGAACCATCCGCGCGGACAATATTATCATCATCGAACAGAACCGCAGAGGCAGTGATGAGATCCGAACAAAATGGAGGGAGACTGAGATAGAGCGGCCTGAGGAGGACTCACAAGGAAATAGGGGTGTTAAGATGGACCTCAGGGAGATCCTGGCAGGGGGTGCGAGCGTGACCGAGATCCGAGCTTCTGATGTTCTGATCATCAAACCCACGGCGAGCATCGAGGAGCGGTCTTCGGGCATAGGAGTCAGAGTAGATGGCGAGACGTGCACCTCGGATGCAAAGCGTGAACACTTGGCCACAGAACTAAGAACCGAAATGTCTCGGGTGAGGGAAAAAGACAGCTCCAAAGAAAAAGAAAGACCAGGCGGGAAGGCCAGGGGGATTAAGGACAACAGCTTGGACGACAATGTGTTTTATGAAAGAGGAGGGCGAGTTAGCCAGCTGCTCACAAAATTTGGAGAACTCCGTCAGCCTCCATCCAGATCGAAAAGCTCAGATAATTTCCTTAGGCCTGGTCGGAGGAAAAATTCAAGGGATAATGATGAGGGAATGTCATCCGATGAGAGAAAAGTGCCGCTCAAAGGTGTGCCTAAACGCTCATTCAGCTTCTCTGAAAGGGTCGTCTGTCCAAAGGAAAATGGGTTAGACCTTGATGGATACTTTGAAAGGAAACCACGTGAGAGGATATATTCGGACAGGAGCGGGGCAGGATCAGGGAAGGAAATACCAGCAAAGTGGAAAATTGGCTGTGTGCGACTCTTTGACAAAGACAAATTTGGGAATCGTAAGGATGGGCAATTTAGAAATGAAGATCAGACTGATGTAATACAAAAAAGGAATGAGACTGGGATGGGATTCCAAAACAGAACCGTTGAAAGAAGGACGACGGGAATGGCGAGTGAGGAAGATCGAGAAGGTTTCGCAATAGCATCTGTAAAAAGCCCGGAGGGAATTTCGTTTGCTCGAAGGATACCAATAAGGCAAGATGGCAAGGTGCGGATGGCTGAACGAGAGGCGAGGAGACTTCCTGAGAAAAATTTTAAATGGGACGTCAGTGCAGAGAAAGATTCTGACCTGGGAAAATATTCCGAAGGAAAACTTTACGACAAAACGGAGGGATTCATCAGCCAATGTGCTCCACAGAGTTGCTGTCGGATTCAATCAGACCAGGGAGAGGCCTCCGGTCTGCTAAGTACTGTTGCAGACAAAGGGGCGGACTGGGACCTTTTGTCCCATCACACGGAAGAACTGATCAGCAAAATTGAAAAAATAGTGGACTCACCTGATTACAACGAGAAAGGTGAGAGATCCTACAGGAACGAGTGTAATCAAGGGGCTGCTTATGATGCAACCCCCAGATCTCCAAAAGGCATCCCACCTTTGGGGAATCTTCCAGGACCCCTTGAGATCCAGATCCCTCGGAGTGTCTTTTATGTTGCAGAGGAGATGGCGAGGAAGAAGACCACGGGTCACAGCAAGGAAAGTAAAGACTCCGGAGAGGGGCAAGATGTTGAGAGGAGGGATAGTTGGAGGGTTGGCAAGCCCTTGAGCCGCATCGAGTCCCTTCGAGAGAAAATTAGACAAAAAGAGCAGGAGAGGTTAAGTCAGAAGAGGGCGCAGGGAGTGAACGGAGATGAAAATAAATCAACTTCTGATGTACGGACAGAAGCGGACACTTGTGAGAAGGGGGGGACTGAAAATGAGAGAGAATGGGAAACCATTCCTCCTTCACAGAAGGACACGGCGGTGCATATATCCGGGTCCGCGTTTGACATCACGCAGGAAGTGGATATGTTGAAAAACTGCCCTCCGCTTCCTGTTTCTGTCCTCGACTCACCCACTATTGGTGAAGAGGAAGTGCGTAGCGGCTTCATCGACGCTCCCTCGGAAAACCTTGGCGAGTTATTTCTTCGAGCGACCGACGACGAGCGTGACACTTTGAAACATGCAGAAGATCAAGTGACACAACACGGGACCCAACAGCATCGGAGGGAACGAGAACAAGAGGCAAGAGACACGGAGGACCCCGAGAAGGCAGTCGAGGGATACATACAATCCATAGATCCAGCGCAACATCCCTCCGCCTCACCGCCGCATCCCAACTCCTTGGCAGCAATGAGCCGGATCTACAACTTGGAGACAGTGGGCTCCAGATCGGGTTTCTGTTTAAGAGAGGGGAACGTGGACGTTTCTTCGGTACATCTCATTAAGGTAAAACCCCTCCTCACGTCAGATTCACAAAAGGGAGATGGCAAAGTGTTCTCGGGAGAAGATGCCGGTGGGCTGAAGACTGTACAACTTCCAATTGAGCAGTTTCGTCTCAAAGACCAGGAAGTGCTGCAGTCCCAACATGTTGTCCAAACATCAAACACTTCTTGTAAAGAGGCAAAAGGACTGCCAATTAAAGGATTCAGAAAGCATCAGGGTGAAGAGTTGGTGAAAGAAACACCAGAAATGAACCCTAAACCTTTCCCCCGGCGAGTTTTTTCTCCAACATCTCTTCTCAAACAACCAAACCCAATCCGTACTTCGCACCTCAGGAGCCAATCGCCGGAGAAATCAATAAAGCCCTCCGACAGCGCACCGACTCCAGCTTCCTCGCCGTGTCCGCCATCCCCCGCCGCCTCTCCGTCACCATCACCGACATTCTTCTCCATTCGCAGTGCCTCAGGGGGTCACGTGAAGAGAGGGGCCACCATTACCATCAGCCCCAAAAACACCACTGCAACAGGAAGAACAACCGGATCCATAACACCGTCCAACCCAGCTGCATGCGGCAATACAAAAATACCCCAGCCGACCCAACAAAATCAGACAACGTCGGCTGCGGCGGAGCCAGCGAAACAGAAATATCCGCCAGTGGAAGAAATCGAAGTGATTGGCGGATATCAGAACCTGGAGAATTCATGTCTCGTTCGAAGCAAAGGGACTCCGAGAAGGGTAAGTGTGAAGTACTTGCTAAAATGATAGTACCTCAGAGTCATGCTGAGGTAGTAAAACGTCTTCCACCAAAGTTATGAAGAGCTGTAAAATATTTCAGGTAGGAAAAACATCTTGAGGGCAATTGTGTTGTTTGCCCAACATCTACTCTCATTAGTCAAGTCACAGATGATGTATTTTATATGTGTCCCGATCAGGATGAGACATGGGGAAAACCTTATTTTGCGTTACCTGCCTATCTTGTCTCATTTTTGTTGAGTGGGATCTCCTTTCACTGGGAGAACATCCCTCTTGATTGAAAGGCCCAACCACAGAGACAGACTTAAGCTGTTTAAAGCCTTATCAAGCACGGCATCATGATTCTTAGCCACAAAAATCCCATGCTGGGATCTGCTTTTGCCACCTATAAAATGACTGCCATGTTGGTGATTTAAATACGGTAGCCCAGGAAATTATGTTGATGACCAATAATCAGTCGTTTACGTACTGCTTTTCCATAACACCTGAAGGGTTGCCAACTATCTAAAGTTCTGATCCACAAATGAGATTATAGTTTATAGTAGATATATTAGTTTATAGTATATATATTAGTTTGTACTACTTAGTTTCAGGCTTCCAAATTAGTTCAACTCAACTCACTTCTTGTCTCAGGTCAGCTAAGATAGGCACTAGCTAACTCATGACTCTAAGGAGAAGCGGTGCTGAAAATACATAAATGTATGTAGCCTGTTTCTTTAGTAGAGTTGTTTGATTAACGCTACATTTCATGCTTTAGAAAAAATTATTGGGGGAAGCAAAATTAATATCACTTCAATCGACCTTGATTATTAGCATTATAATAACATGCTAATGCTAACTAATAAAAATTGCCTAATACCGGAAATGACAAAGTGAACATTTGAAAGTACACGATGTCGCTCTCTTCCTCCCTCTTGCCTATCAAACACATTCTTGTTTTTGCAAAAAGTTTTTCAAGTCCATGCTAGGCAATGCTGGTGTTAAACGCAATCGAGGCGTGTTCCATTGGTTTAACTCAAGTCAAAAGTTCGGAAATTTCTGCTGTCCATTTGTTCAATCAAGTTAAAAAGTAGTGTGTCTGGGCAAATAAATAAATAAATGGCTGCGTGTGCAGACACGTTTTGGAGACTTCTTCCTTCTTCCCTTGCACCGATGTTTGTGTTCAGCTCTCCTCTACAAATCTTTCTTTGTCTATTTTTTTACCATCCTTGAACTGTGCAGAGGAATTACAGTAGAGGTGCTCGTGTGAAACCCTGGCATCTCTGTAGCTCGATGCATCATTATGAGTTGGAAAATAAAGACGTGAATTGCTAAAACTGAAACTTAGCCTCAGTTCCTCATTCAGACCTAACTTCACTTCTCGTTATTGTTTTACTGAGCTATAGAGAATACCAAACAGCTACAAAAAAAGTTTGGGGCAAGTTTCTATGACCTCAATTCGTAAGGCAGATGCACTATGATACGGATGATTATAAATTGTACTAGTGCTAGTGCTGAGCACGTCGGGTAGCATTTCCAAAAGTATGACAATAATTCACTGGTTCTTTCTACCGTCTTTGTTACTGATTTATTGCTTTGATATGATAGTTGCTCCGTGTACAGCACTTTGTATACGGCGATGGCTGTTTTAAAGTGCTCTGTAAATACAGCTGAATTGAGTTGAGGAAAAGAGCGACTCGAGTGAATACAGACAAGACAAAATGGCTCCAGATTATCGCTGTTGCGCCATTGTCTTTTGGAGAAATGGTTGTTTAAACTACAGTAAAGTCTCGCTATATCGATATTCAAGGGAGTCCGAAAAAATATCGATATAACCGGGACTATCGATATATCCGACCCTGTTTGCATGTAATTTTCTCCGTGCGTGCATAGAAATAGTATCGATATAACCGGGACTATCGATATATCCGATATCGATATAACGAGACTTTACTGTATATATTTTATAAACAATTTCATTGACAATACCTTTATTGTCTTGCATGATAATTACATAGGCTAAAATATTGCTTAAAATAGTGTTTCCCAAACCTTTACGGAGCAAAACCTCTTTTGTGGTCACAATAACAAACAAAATGGCAACTTGTTTTGTCCCAAACTAGATTGGCTTGTATAAGAAATAGATACACGAACAAAGCTGTTTTACTACAAAGCAATATCCAACATACTTTGTGTGGTTGCAAAGTGCAATCTCTTTAGCCTGTTGGTGATAGTAAAGCTACTGTACGTTGTGACTGGCTCACACATGCCTAATGGGCTTTGTATACTTTGAATCAGGGTTAACCCCCCTGAACCACGGCGTCAATTCACAGCAGAGTGTGACGGGGTTGGTCTTGCTTTTTCTCCTTTCATACTCCTCGGTTATATGAAAGTTTTTGTTTTAACCAAAAGAATTGTTAAAATAATATTTCCTTTGCGGGGTTCGGTTTCAATACTGACCTGACTGTTTCTGTCAAGAGCCTCTGTTGTTTTAGCCAAAGGTTAATAAGGTTGAGGGTGCCGGGATAAGCTCCCTTTGCCTCACTATGATTCGTCCTGCCATGCTAAAGCACAGCTATTATCCTTGGGCCCTTGCAGACAGTCTCGGGGGAAGATGGAAAGGTAAACCTGGTCTGTCTGCAGTCTGATATCCTGTTGGGATAAAAGTCATTTATTTGTTTGTCTTTTTCCAACTTAGAATAATTGCGTTTTTTTGCGACTTCAAGATGGTGCCGCGAAAGTGGCTGCCTTTACAGCAGCTCCTGTATTTTGTTTTTCTACTTCTTCTTTTCCTTCCCTCGCCCTTTCATCACTTTGCTTCTTTGAAATGTAAATTTCTCCAGTGTGAGAGCTAATCTCATCTAAAATATGTTTTTAAAAAAAATCAGTGACGATGGAAAATAAAGAGACCTTGTACATTTATATGTTGACAGGGGAAGGTGTGTTTCAATGAGGACCGACTCGAGCAAGTGTGCGAGTATCCTTCCGAGACCTCCATGTTGGTTTCCACCCCTTACCCCCACGAAACTGGGAGGACCGAGAACCCGCAAAGAGAAGAGTCGCAGGATGAAGAAGGGGATTCGGATGTAGATGTCATGTCCAAAAGCCCAAGAAATTTGGGGACTGCATTGGGACGCGGTCTAAGAGTGGGTCAGTGTCACCCCCTTCTCAAAAAACATAAGGTGTAATCACAGATTTTTCATTTTGGAGCTTTTATGAGAGAACTAATATTTGCGAATGTGGAGCTAGCAAGTTATGCTTACACCCGGAATATGCATTTTACCTTCCTGTAGTCCGCTTGATTGGCCAATTTAGAGCGACCCGTTATTGGCTGTGAGTGTGCGCACGTTGAAAGAAACTCAGGTCAAAGAAATGCTACCTCTGTTTAAAAATATGAAATGTAATGTGATATAAAGTCAATGTTGTACTATTTTGTGATAGACTATGAAGTGATATACTATTCTGAAACTCAACAATATTTCACTCCCATCCCTCCTTTGTTTTCCAGATGAGTCGTGCCCTCGGTAGACGCCACTCACCTCGCCAAAATGCCCGTGCGATGCAATCAGGCTTTCTGAGGTTATTGAATGTTGCATTAGATGGCTTGAAATGACTCACCTCAGTCTGCGTAGTGATGATAGTTTAATTCTTGCTGTGGATAGCAGCAATGATTTGTTTCTATTAAGCTTTATTTTTCAGGG
The DNA here is from genome assembly GCF_051943395.1 of Hippocampus bargibanti. Taxonomy (NCBI): domain Eukaryota; kingdom Metazoa; phylum Chordata; class Actinopteri; order Syngnathiformes; family Syngnathidae; genus Hippocampus; species Hippocampus bargibanti. The sequence continues at coordinate 9,185,564 of NC_142753.1, read as the reverse complement.
GACAAATGTGAATGTATGGCACATAATGTCAAGAGTCTTAGTTCACCAGCTGCTTTTTGGTGCTCTGTGGCAAAAGATCACTTGTCTATGCAATAAATAAAAATGTTTTTATTCTGTCGTTAATATATTTGATAGGATTTTAAATTCTGATGTGAAGTCAGGCAATCAGTGATGTTTATCTCATCGAGTGCCTTGTGCCTGTTTCATAAAGTGAACCTGCACAGATGGTATGAAGATCCGTTGACATGTTTTCATTTGTGACCGTTCTTTAAGGGAAAAGAAGTGAGTGGATGTTATTTTAATATTTTGTGGTTAAAAAGGCAGAAAGGCGAGAGTAGCGGATCTGCATTGCAGTTTTGCTGTCAGATTATTGCCTGAGTATTATTTACACATACAGTATTTAGTACTTTTTGTTTGTTAATAAAAATGTTTTAATAGGCCTGGACAGAAACTGCACATATTATTATTTTTTTGAAACGACTTGCTTGAGAAAAAAAAACAGGAATAAATCTTAAAAACCCTGGTTTCAGTTATTTAATTTATTTTGTGTGTGGGCGTGTCTTTGTTTGGAATACGTTTACGTCATTGTTGTGTTCCGCCTCCTTCCGGCGAAACAGCGACGCGAAACGGATAAAGGCGGTACTGCAGTTAGTTTTCATATCTCCGTTTACGGAAACTACTTTTGACGTCAACACGTGCGCAGACTTGCCCTGAAAGTTCACTTTGGTACTTGAGGCTTTGCGTACACACTTCTGAAATCACAACGAAGCAGAAGGGGGTAGGTCAGGTGTTGTTCTTTCTGTGTTTCCAACTGGACTCTACTACTTGATCGATGAAGAGTCTTTTGCACATCTTCGATGGAGCACGGCTCACTTTATAATCATAGGAACCTTCAACGACTGTGCTAAAGGGTGCTTGGGGGGGCGGATCTATAGGCCGAGGACTTTTTATGCTTTTTTTCCGCTCTTGTGCTGAATGCGTCTGACAGATGCAAAGGCGACCGCGAGCTTGATTTGGAAGAAACATGATTTCCAGCAAAATCCAAGTGGGAGCGTGCAGACTATGGTTCACGCGTGTAAGTATTTCTGCAGTGTGCACGTCTTTGTGTGTTTGTGAATGGTGTGTGTTTTTGTAACCAAGTCGGGACAAATGGGTTAGGCTATTCGTAAATAAAGTTTAAAACATGTTTTGAATGTAAATGCAAACTTTTGGGGGAGTTGGGTGCGGTAAATTTACTGCTTAGAATTAATTTGATTCGAATAGGCTTTTTTTTTAAATAAAATATATTTTGTATAATTGTTTATTTTGGTGTTTTCACTTTTCCGATCATCCGTCTGTAAAAAAAATAAAAAATAAATAAAAAATAATAAAAATGAACTATATTGAATTGTTAATAAAATAGTTATTTAGTAAATGCCAGTTTTACTAAATTATTATTTATTAATAATTAATCAATGTAATAATTATTTAAAAAGAAAAACGTATTTTGTGTTTCAAACCACTTAATCAAACACACAATAAAGAAATAGAACATGATAAAATAAATCTTAGTCGCTTATGAATTACACAAATGGAGGCAAGCGGACTGGTATAAATATAAATACAGTAAAGTCTCGTTATATCGATATTCAAGGGAGTCCGAAAAAATATCGATATAACCGGGACTATCGATATATCCGACCCTGTTTGCATGTAATTTTCTCCGTGCGTGCATAGAAATAGTATCGATATAACCGTGACTATCGATATATCCGATATCGATATAACGAGACTTTACTGTATATAATAATGGCGTATCCTGTCATATCCTATATAATTAATTGTCTTTCAACCAAGTTTGGGGTACTTTTGTTATGACGACAAAGTCATTCAAATATACCAAATAGAACACAGATTCATAACACGTCATAACTCTGAAAATGACGATATAAAATTCAGATTACAACAAAATCAACTCAACTGTAAAACAAAAACAAGGTCAAACTTCTCACTTTTCTTTCAGGTGACATCCAGGCAGGAGTTGAACATGTCCACCTTCGTGCCCCCTCAGCCGGTGCCTCCCTTGAGTGAGACCCTGCAGGCTTATATGAGAGGCCTGGAACCCCTCATACCCCCTGATGAGCTCGCACATACCCGCCGAGTGATGCGAGACTTCGCCAAGCGCGGTGGTCTCGGTGCGGAGCTTCAGAGGGGCCTGGAAAAAAGGGCCAGAAACACAGACAACTGGGTGTGTGTGTTTTTCGGCTTTATCTCACTGCGAAGTGTGACACGTGCTGCCGATTGATGTGTCGGTAAAGCGCGGAGAATGCTGAAATTTGCATATGGCATACTGCTTAACCCTTTCAGGCACCCTGTAACTTGATAACACGATAAGGTGTCCACTGTTGTAACCGCCGTCCCTCACTATTGGCGCTAAACCAAACACATTTGCGTCGACAGCTCTGGCTTTTCCACAACGGGTACGCACCGCGATGGTATAATTTAAAACGGGTTGAAAAAACGGGTGTATATGTGCATGTTGGCTGTAGATCACAGACTGGTGGGTGAAGTGGGCCTACTTGGAAAGTCGGCTGCCGCTGCCCGTGCACTCCAACCCGGCCATATCTCTCCCCAGACGAGATTACAATGGCTGGAGGAGCCAACTCGTGTGAGTAAACACGAACTGCGCTCAATGCTGCTCTCGATAACTGAATTTTTTTTTTTAAGGTCATAGGTCATAGGTAGGTCATATTTTAACTCATTCACTGCCATTCACGAATTTATTCGCAAATTAAAAATATGACAAAGCGCAATTCCCGAATTTGTTCAGGTTTTGTTTTTTTTCTTGTTTGAGTGTCGATAAAGCGCTGGCCATAGCCTCTGGCAATGTTTTTTTCCTTTCCACAAGGGGCAGCATTTCTTTTTTTCCACGTTAGTGCTTTCTTCCAGCTTCAGCTGTTGTTAAAGCCCTATATAAACCAATATGTATGTATTGCATTGTATTTTGGACAGCCGCCCTCATTTCAAGCTCATATAACTCCAGACCCATATAATAATAATAATAATAATAATAATACATTTCATTTCTAAGCGCCTTTCAAAACTCTTAAGGTCACTCTACAGTCACAGGATAAGTTTTTCTGTGGGTGAGCAGAGGCAGCCACACGCGCTAGCGTTCACTCAACCCGGAAGTAAATAGATAGAAAGCTAGCTAGCCAGCTAAATGATAGGTAATAGATAGACAACATATAGGTAGATAGCCACTTAGATAGCTAATATATAATTATTTTGATGAAAGAAGAGAGTCTACGGTTTCTTACGCTGCATTGAATGTTAATGTCATCGTAAAACTGAATATTCTGTGTGTCCTGGAATTCGAGTGACAATGACAAAAACCCTGGCACTGGATTATCCGCATTTTTGCACATAGTCTGTGCAGTGAATGAGTTCAGTAGTCGTGTTTTGTAAACTAATCATGAACTATGTTCCCTTTCAGGTTTGCTTCCAAGCTGATTGTTGCGGTGCTTGAATTCAAAGCCAAACTTGACGCGTGAGTCTTATCGGTCAAATGAGCAAAATGACGTTGGTTTAATGAGCTGAAGGCTTATTCATATTTCTAACGGTAGTGAATGACAGTCGGGTTTGCAGTAATCCTTTAATGAACTTGTAATCCGTCGCATTGCTATTTGTGTGTGCTGACCTTCAACCTTGCTGGCACGACGGCGTTGTATTTATTTTTTCGCTGTATGAATTTAATCAGGCTAAATATACGTTCTTTTGTAATTGTATCCCTGCCGCAAATACTTCATGTTTTTGTCTTAGTGGTCGGCTGCCCTTGGAGTACATGCGAGGCAAGCCTCTGTGCATGGAGCTTTATCCGCTCCTCTTCTCTTCCTGTCGCATCCCGGGGCCCAAACACGATTATGTCGCGCACTACGGAACCACCCGACGATCGCCAACGCACATCACTGTGGTTAGGAACTACCAGGTGAGAAAAGATGAGCTTAAAGGACAACCGACACCATTTTTTTTTTGTTTCCTAACTGACATCAGAAAAACGTTTTATAGCATCTAAAATACCCAAAACACGCAGGCTGTTATTTTTAGTCAAATGCAAAACACCAATAAAAATGAGTTAAAGTGTCCCAAAACTACTTCAAAATGACCTCGGAGATGGCGAGTTTCAGAAGGTCCCGCCCCCTTGTTTGTGACGTCACGCCAGGACGTCTTGCCTTGCTCTAGAATCAAAACAATAGCTTCAGATTCGGAGAAGATGCTTTCTTGTTACTCATCCAGTTATGAATATGATTCAAATAGTTCTGAAGAGGAAAGCATAAATGTTTGAAAACGATTAAAGAAGTCCTCCCGTATCAATTCGAGCCGTCAGGACTCCAATGTAGCGTCCCGGAAAATGCACAAGATGGCGCACAAGCTCCGTTGGAAATGGTCTGATTTGTGTGCTGGGAATTTGTCAACTAGTATCAAATAATAGTCTTGGTGCAACACACAACGATTCACCATCGCGTTATTTATGTGTTTTCCTTCTAATTTTGCCATCAACATGAAGTTTTCAGACCAAACAAAGTACCCAAAATGCATTGTGTGTCGCTTTCTCGGTCGGGGGCGTTCCTGACGTGACGTCACGTCAGGAATCGTCACCACCTCAAGAACAAGACTTCCTGAATATTCAGCGCGAGTCTTAAAACGTCAAATATAGCTATATGCGGTGGAATCTTTGTAAAATACGCACAGTATAAGTCATTTGAAGTGATTTTACAAATTATGGACACAACTTGTCCGGGGGCGTCGGTTGTCCTTTAACGATTCTCTTGCTGGGTTATGCCACATGGACTATAAACCGCTATTATGCGGAAGGAATCAACCTTGAAAAATGGCAACAAATGAAAGACGCCTTCAATTCGTTAGGAAGAAAAATGTAAATAATTAAACCTTTTGTTGTCTAGTTTTTCCAGCTGGAGTTGTACAACAGCGACGGGTCCCGTCTGACTGAGAGCCAGATTCATGGGCAGCTGCTGAGGATCAGGTCTCAGTCCTGGAAGACGGACAAGGAGCCGATGGGCATCCTGACCAGCGAGCATCGCCATACATGGGGACAGGCGTACAACCGCCTGCAGAGAGGTACAAAATCGATCTTGGCAGACCTTGTAGGATGCCACCAAATGTTGTCATGTAATTTTATTTTTTATTGCTTTTAAATCGATGTGCAATGCAAACTATCGTGAAAAAACCGAATGGACCAAGACAATGAATTTTAAATTGTGAAATTGTGGTGACAGTACTTAACAATTTCAATCTACTAAATTTCAGATTTCAATTTTTCCTATTTAACTCATTCACTGCCATTAACAAATTTATTTGGGAAATGAAAACATGATAGCGCGCCATTCCCAAATGTGTTGGTTATTTTTTTCATGCTTGGGTGCTGATAAAGCGCTCACCATGGGCACAAGGGGGCAGCATTTTCCTTTTTTCCATGTTAGCGCTTTGTTCCAGCTTCAGCTGTTGTTCAAGCGCTATATAAACCAATATATATGTATTGTATTTTGTACAGCAGCCGCCCCCATTTCAAGCTCGTATAACTCCAGACCCATATAATTTAGGAATTAACTTTTTTTACTCTGAGGAAAGAAGAGAGCCTAAGATTAACTACGCTGTATTGAATATGTATGTAGTCATAAAAGTCAATATTCTGTGGGCCCTGAAATTCAAGTGACAATGACAAAAACCCTGGCACGTGAGTGGGCCAATTTTTTTGCACGCCTGGCAATGAATGAGTTAATCTTATTTTATCAGATTACAAATTTTAATATCAAATTGCAAATTTCCCCAATGTGGGACTATTGTGGGACTGATTTTGATTACCTCTTTGTCCTCAGTGTCTTTCTCTACTCTTGTCTCAACCCAGACAAACTGAACCGTGAATCAGTGCAGGCGATTGAGAGAGGACTTTTTTCATTATGCCTGGATTCCCCGGTTATGAGGATATCGGATGAAAAGTACGTCCACATACACACACGCTAAGTGATAGATTGCTGAACGGACTCCAAGTCCCCCCCCCCACCCCTACAAGAAACTGAACACCCAAGATGCTTATGCTATGTTTGGTGTTTAACTTAGCACCATGGCAACGAAGAATATGCCATCGTTAGCGATGGGAAGCCTGCCTGAAATAACATTCTGCAAGCACTTTGAATATCGTTTGAAGGGATATGCATTCAAACATTTTGATTGACAGATACGCTAGCCGCAAAGCGGCTCAGGTCCTCCACGGAGGCGGGACTTTCTCCAACAGTGGCAACCGTTGGTTTGACAAAACTCTACAGGTGAGTGGCAAAGCGGCTCATTTGCAACAAAGCTAAACATTTGATAGCGATTAGACAGAATAAGAAGTTATAGTTAAACGCTTCATGCTGTATATGCTTAGTCAACACTTGTGACTCAAACACAATTGAAGCACAGACAACCTGGGGTCAATCAGGTCAACAGACACAGCAAGTTAAACTGCTAGCTTCATCTAGGAGATCTGGCCTGGTACAGAATTTAGGACTTGGGAAACTCCTTAACCCAGAAGTAATTTAGGACTTCAAACTCCTTCACAGTAAGAGATCATTAGCCAGGTTACAAATTTATCAGTGCATGGAAAACACAATGTTTTATTGCTTACAGCTTTTGGGGCTCAGAACGTTCCAGGGGTGTGGTATTCTAATCAAGAAAACTATGTTTTACTAATGTATCACTTAAATGTGCATATACTCTAATTAATAGCTTGGCAGAGTGCTGCAGAAGTCAGACGTCTGTCATAAATGGCTGCGTCTCCTACCGGCAGTAGGAACAATCTTTCTGGGTTCAAGTCTTCGTCCACAGTGTGTGACTGTCATATCTCTGACAACATTGAAAGTATTGCTTCTTTGTCCATTTTGTGCAGTTTGTAATTGGCGAGGACGGCTCCTGGGGTCTCCTGTATGAACAAGCCACGGCTGAAGGCCCGCCAATAGCGACTTTACTGGATTATATTCTTCGTAACTGGTAATGAAGCTATGTGTTTGTCACAATAATGAGTACCAATATGTAAAGTTATTTGTTTGTAGACACCCATCGCCCAAAAAAAATGACTGATTTGCAAGACCCACAGAATATTTTCGTCCATTGCAAAAATAAACAAACAGCCGATCGAAAGAAAAGAAACAAGACGAGACTCTGCCCACTTCTTGTTCTACAGCAGGGGTTTCAAAGTCATTTTTTTGCCGCGGGCCACATTGTAGTTATGGTTTCCTCTTGAGGGCCGTTATGAATTTGGGGAACCCATTAAGAATGTTTAAATCCCTTCAAATATTACATATAGAGCACACAGCAAATTAATGAATAACTCGTTTTCAAATCTGAAGTCAAGAATAATGACTTTTATTGTGGTTGACATCCAAAAATATGAAATTTTGGCTCAGATTTTAGCAATCATCATGGAATTTAACAAGTTTGATTTGCTTTCGCGGGCCGAAAAAAATGATGTGTCGGGCCGGATTTGGCCCGCGGGCCTTGACTTTGACACCTGTGTTCTACAGCATGATCCAAGCGATCCCTTACACTTGCTGCCACCTGCTGGACATATTTTAAATGAGTTACAATTCAGATAATACGTTTGAATTCATACATTTACTGTGTATATGTGTGTGTATATTAACTCCATGAATGACAAATCGCTGATTTTACTTTCTGCAGTGAGAATCCGGATCAAACAAGAGCACCACTGGTCCCTCTTCCAATGCCGAAGAAGCTTTACTTCCACATAGATAGAGAAATCAAGCGGGACATTGAGAATGCTAAGCAGAACCTTGATATGTAAGTTGCATAACTCTGATAATAATTCAAAGTATCATTTAAGACAGATTCCTCGAGGGGTTTTTGCCCTCACTAGCTTTTTGAGACAAATAGCGAACATGTTAGATTGGATTAGCCTTTATTAGTTTTTCAGTGGAGACATTTACATTTCACAGCAGCAAAGTGATGAAAGTAAGAGGAAAGAAAAGGAAGAAGTAGAAAAACAAAATACAGGAGCTGCTATAAAGGCAGCCACTTTTGCGGCGCCAAGTCAAAACCAAGAAATAAATAAATAAAAAATAATGTGACATGACACAAAAGACACAGTCATTCAATATTAAGCACTTGTCTGCACCTGTTGTATGAAGCGCTTCTAGCTGAAAGAGGAGAGGATCAAAGCGTCCTTTTCACCACTGGCTCAGGCACATCATGGTGAAATGTGCACGTTTGCTACAAGCTAAATGTTGAAAGCAAACACGAAGCTGTAGCATCCATTAACTAAAAGAGATTATCTCACATCTCCTATCCCCCCACGTAAATCCGCCTCAATTCCAATCCGCGACAGTTCCACATATGCATCGGCGGGGCTCCTCAAGCTACCACCTCAAGCGGCTGTAAGAATGTTGCCCATGACAAGCGCAAAAAAAAGCACAATCGCCCCAGAGCTGTCCAGCGATGACAGTCAAATGGCACCGACATTCCTCCCAATCAAAAACAGTGCTGGCATATTCGTGCTGCCAAATAGGCGCAACCGCTCAGCACAATTGTTGTTGTTTTTTTTGTAAAGTTAAATCACTGCTAATTTCTAAGAATTCTAATCACAAATAAATGTCACTTCAGACTGATCAACGACCTGGATGTGAATGTTTTCAACTTTACAAAGTTTGGCAAAGACCTTCCCAAGCAGCACAAATTGAGTCCCAACTCCTTCATCCAGGTGGCGCTGCAGCTGGCATACTACAGGTAAAGGAATTAATGTTTGAATAATATTTGCGACAATTACGCTTTATACCTCTTAAACTACAGACGACATTTGGGTTTTTGTCATGAATATAAGATTGACAGTGAAACGGTTCCTCTATTGCGGATACTCATAAGCAAGAAAAAGTTAAGACTGAAAAAAGTAGTTTGGTATTTGGAGATATTTTCCCTACCATTTGTGTTGGTAGAGTTCATGGCGACGTGTGCGCCACCTGCGACATCGCCTCTCAGAGAATGTTTCGGAAAGGCAGGACCGATTATATCCGCTCGCCTTCCAGCCAAATGCTGAAATTCATCCTCGCCTTCGTCGATCCTTCCGTGTCGGTGAGCAAACGGGCCGTGTTTCATTTCTCTTGTGTGGAAAAACTGTTGGGATTGTGGTTATTTTTTCATCATTTGTCTTTCGCTGCAGCGTGAAGCCAAGCTCCAGCTGTTGACAGAAGCTATTGACGCCTACTCTGCTTTGACGGACAAGGTAACCAAGCTATTGAAAAAATGTCAATCAATGATTACGGTGAGGTACAACTGCCCTAACTCCATTCCAGGTACTTAAAGGACATGGCATTGACCGCCACCTGCTGGGGCTGAAGTTACAGGCCATTGAAGAAGGACTGAGCGTTCCCAAAATTTTCATGGATACCGCCTATGGTCTGGCTACTCATTGGAAACTCCGAACAGGGCAGGTGCGGCCAAGTTTCGGATTGTTAGAAAGCAAACAGTCCAGAGTATATCTCTGGTGTACATTGCTAGCATGACTTGTGCAAGTTATCGGGTTGTGATTTAATTGTTTGCAAATTTACAATCATTTAAAGGACAACCGACACCATTTTTTGGTTTCCTAACTGACATCAGAAAAACGTTTTATACCGTATAAAATACCCAAAACACGCAGGGTGATATTTTTAGTCAAATGCAACACACCAATAACAATGAGTTAAACTGTCCCAAAACTATTTCAAAATGACCTCAGAAAGTTGTTCGTGACGTCACGCAAGGACGTCTTGCCTTACTCGAGAATCAAAACAATGGCTTCAAATCCGGAGAAGATGCTTTCTTGTTTCTCATCCAGTGATGAATATGATTCAAATAGTTCTGAAGAGGAAAGCATAAATGTTTGCAATCGCCTTCCGTCTCATTTTGAGGCGTCTGGACTCCAATGTAGCGCCCAGAAACTGCACAAGGTGGTGCACAAGATTGTCCTTTAAATGATAAGAAGTGATAAAATTATAATGGCGCAATGGTCATGATCACTGTTTTTTTTTCCTTCATAAGGTACCCACAAACACAGACAGCGTGATGTGTTTCGGTCCCCTGGTCCCCGACGGTTACGCCATATGCTACAACCCACAGTCTGACCACGTCCACTTTTCAATAACTGCCTTCAACTGCTGCGAGGAGACAAATGCAGAAACGCTGGGCGTCGCCGTGAGGGAGACACTGCTTCAACTGCACGAGCTATTGGAGACTACTGTGTATTCTGCGGCAGACTAAGAGCATTCCTGTTTTCACTCCTCTTTTTTTCAGAGAGTAAAATTTACATAAATGATCATGAAGGGCAATTGTATTTTTTTGTTTGTGTGCATTTTTCACCTTCACGGTTGCACACGTTTCATTCTGTGTGAAAATAAATTGTGTCGACACGTCAGCATTCATCACTGTTTGTATAGACCGGAAATCTCGCTGTAACCGCCGTCAATTCAGATTATGTAGGTCACCGGTGTCAAAATCAAGGTCCGCGGGCTAAATCTGGCCTGCCATATCATTTTATTCAGCCCACGAAAGCAAATTAAATTCCACGATGCTTGCTAAAATCCGTACAAAAAAATTATATTGTCCCATGTAAACCATAGAAGTCATTATTTTTTACTTCTAATTTGAAAAGTAGTTATTCATAAATTTGTTGCGCGCTCCAAATGTAATATGTGGAGAGGATAAAACATTCAAATGGCCTCCCTAAATTCATAACATCCCCCGAAAACCGGAACTACAATGTGGCCCGCTGCAAAAATGGAGTTTGACACCCTTGTTGTAGGTTGTTTGGTGTGATTGTGAAGGACCAAAATTTGGGGGGGGATGCTGTTAGTAATAAATGCTGCTGTTGCTTGAATTCAACTAGTGTGGCCCACTACATCGGGCATGTTTGTGCACAACTTGTTCTTTTGGTTCATAAAGTTATTGCTTATTGATGAGGTGATCGCGATTGATTCTGTGTCCACATTGTAGTTCAAAATATTGATAATACAACACAATACATATTGTTGGTTTATATAGCGCTTTAACAAAAGCTGAAGCTGCAACAAAAATAGGATAATTTGGTTAGGGGCCTGACCAAAATCAGTTTTACAAATTCATCCAACTCAAAGTTCTTAAGAGTAATTTGGCGACTATAAGGCGTCGCGGGTATGATATAATCACCATGCCACAATTGAAATCGATCACTGATGCAATGTTAATTTATAATCTAATTTAGAACCAGTTGTGCGTCATGACGTTTATTTCTGATTATTCCATTAAAACATTAACCAGTAAAACAAAACGTTTGCGACAAATTACATGACAGTTTGTGTACTAAGTAGTTCAACAACAACTTTCGATTAAGTTTAAATTCAAGCTCCGTAGAAATGCGAGAACTTCCGTGTCGGATAAAAAAATGGGAAGTGACGTTAATCGCAAACGTGACGTTTTAAATTTAGACCGGAACAAATAATCAGCACTTCTGTTGCAACCTCGCAGCGTTGTTGTTTTTTTTTTACACGGAATCGTAGAACTGCAAATTCTGAAGCGATTTTTATTCATTACTGCATATGTCGGTTGAAAAAAAAACACATTAGGTCCCGTCGTACTTTTCAGGGCTGAGGAACCCTGGAATGGAGCGAATTTTAACTTTTAAGATGAAGATTATTATTATTATTTAAGGTATCTCATTTTTAATAGCGCACAGATTTATCCAAGCCGTTTATTGATAAAATGAAAGGATTTGTGACCCATTCGATAATCGGGAAAAGGGAAAGTAGCAGCGGAGCAGCCTCCCTCTTGTGGCCGCTGGTCTGTGCGTGTCTGTGGGCTGCCGCGGTCGCCTTCAAGCCGGTGATAATCGTGCACGGTTTGTTCGACAGCTCGGGAGATTTTAAGAATCTTCAGCGCTTCATTAACGAGGTGGGTTATTAAAATGTAATATATTGATGATGGTTGGCTTATTCTGGTCGGTAGCACGGTTTTTATCAATCACCTTTTCAATGGGATCAATGAGATGAGAAACTGTGGCTAGAAAAACCATCGCTGTTCAAAACTGCACGAAAACTCCACACGCCTTGTGGTACAATAATCGATGATAAAATTAATGATGTTTTTTTCTATCAGGGTCAAATCATCCCTTAGTTTAAAATCGTCTAAATCAATTCATCAGAATGGCGATTTAGGTAGTTCTTTGTGAAAGCAGACTGATTAGCTTTGTGTTAAATCAAGACATTTTCGAGTATATGCTTATTATTATTTAAAAAAGTATAATCATATTAAGATTATTATTATATTAGGTGCTTTACTTGCGGGTTGAGTGAACGCTGGCACGTGTGGCTGCCGCTGCTCACCTGCAGAAAAACCTATCCTGTGACTGTAAAGTGTCCTTCAGAGTTTTGAAAGGCGCTTATAAATGAAATTTATTATTATTATTATTATTATTTTCTGACAGGTTTTGGGCCCAAAATAACTGACTAATGTGTTTTTTTTATCATGTCTTGTGTTCTATTTTTTTTTTATGGCCAGATGGCCCATTTTTGCACTAATCTTAAATCACAGCCCACAATGCTTGAAAAAGAAAAAAACATTCTGTCCTTTCCCTTTTTTTCAGTCTCATCCTGGAACAAATGTGACCATAATTGACTTGTTTGACCGGGGTTCCAGCCTGCAGCCCATGTGGAAGCAAGTGGAGGGTTTCAAGATGGCCATTTATCCTATCATGCAAAACTCTGCGGAGGGAGTCCATTTTATCTGCTACTCTCAGGGTGTGTGTGTGTGTGTGCAGTATGTGCGAGTCACACACATTCGTATTTATTTTAGATGATAAAAAAAACGGCTGTGGCATGTTCTGTATTGACAGTATTATTTCTGCAAAAGATGACCTTTGAATGACACGGTTAGGTTAATTGTTAAGTGCGTATTTACACGATGGCTCCTAGTCGGAATTGCAAATATGAGTTTCCGTGGGAATTTCCCATATTGCTATTTTCTAAAAGGGAAGCTTATCGGGTTTTTAACCTCATGCGGTTTTGAGGTTTTTTTTCCCCCAGTGTTGTGATAGAAGTTAAAAAAAAACTGTAAAATAAAAGCAGCATGTCCTTTTAATAATAATAATACTAATACATTTAATTTCTAAGTGCCTTTCAAAACTCACAAGGACACTTGACAGTCACGAGATTTTTTTCTTTGTGCGGGTGAGCAGCGGCAACCATTCGCGCCAGCGTTCACTCTACCCGGAAGCAATACTTTTAATATTATTCACCTGTATTTACGGTCAACATCATTATTATTATTTTTTTTACAAATGAGAGCAGTGAATATTCATATATTCATTATTCTTTGCAAAATATATTTTGGCAGCTTTCTGAGGCGTTGTGTAAGTCTATGTATATCCGTTGTTTGCTTTTTTTTTGTACTTTGCTGTTTAATCACACTTCGAGTGAGCTCAAGTTAAAAATAATTATCTGAAAGGGAAGTAACGAAATACATTGAGATTGTTTTCGTGCAGCAGGCCTGCATTCCTTAATTTCTCATTCACTGCCATTCACAAATTTATTCGGGAATTGAAAATATGACGTAGAGCTTCAATCCCGATTTTTTTCGGGTTTTGTTTTTTCATGCTTCGGTGCCGATAAAGCGCTGGCCATGGCCTCTGGTAATATTTTTTTTCTTTTCCGCAAGGGGGCAGCATTTCCTTTTTTTTCATGTTAGCCCTTTGCTACATCTTCAGCTATTGTTAACGTGCTATATAAACCAATATGTATGTATTGCACTGTATTTTGGACAGCCACCCTCATTTCAAGGTCCTATAACTCCAGATCCATATAATTTAGGAATTAACTTTTTTTTTTCCTGATGAAAGAAGAAATTCTAAGGTTTCTAATGCTGTATTGAATATTTATGTAGTCCTAAAACTCAATATTCTGTGGGTCCGGGAATTCAAGTAACAATGACAAAAACCCTGGCACTGGAGTGGGCACGTTTGCACACATCTGGCAGTAAATGAGTTCAAAATATGTCAACGCTTGAGACACCAATCTTATTATTGTTTCAGGTGGACTGATTTGCAGGGGGATATTGTCCACTTTGCCAGATCACAACGTACATTCGTTCATTTCGCTATCTTCGCCTCAAGCTGGACAATACGGCGGTAAGTAACTTTTTCAAAGCTTGACACACACACACACACACACACGGTCAGTGGCTAATTGCGTCAATAAACACCCTCCCTGCCTTTCTGTGTTTCTGTTTCTTTAGACACCGACTACTTGAAGTACCTGTTTCCTCAGTTTGTCAAGTCCAACTTGTACCATCTCTGTTATACATCAATCGGACAGCACGTATCTATTTGCAACTATTGGAATGGTGCGAGCCAAACTATAACTACGCTGTACTTTTCTTATCCTTTTAAAGGACAACCGACACCTCCGGATAAGTTGCGTCCATAATTTGTAAAATGACTTCTACTGAGGGCATTTTACAAAGATTCCAGCGCATATAGCTATATTTTAAGACTCACGCTGAATATTCAGGAAGTCTTGTTTTCGAGTTGATGACAATGCGCTACGTGACGTCACTGAAGGAACGCCCTTGACCGAGAAAGCGACACACAATGCATTTTGGGTACTTTTTTTCATCTGAAAACACCATGTTGATCGCAAAATTAGAAGGAAAACTACATAAATAACGTGATGGTGAATCATTGTGTGTCGCAGCCAATTGCGGTAACACACATCAAGAAGGTGTAAGTTTAAACAAATTCCCAGTGGACAAATCAGCCCATTTCCAACGGAGCTTGTGTGCCATCTTGTGCATTTTATGGGTGCTACATTGGAGTCCAGAATGCTCAAATTGATATTTAATTGATTGCAAACATGTATGCTTTCCTCTTCAGAACTATTAGAATCATATTCATAACTGGATGAGTAACAAGAAAGCATCTTCTCCGAATCTGAACTCTCTAAAGCCATTGTTTTGATTCTGGTGCAAGGCAGTGTGTGACCTATAGTGATGTCACGAACAAGGGGGTGGGGCTTTTTGAATCTGCCCAGTTCCAAGCTCATTTTGTGGCAGTTTTGGGACACTCAGTAATTTTTATTGTTTTTTTTGCATTTGACTAAAAATATCAGGCTGTGTGTTTTGGATATTTTAGATGCTATAAAACGTTTTTCTGATGTCAGTTAGGAAAGAAAAAAATGGTGTCGGTTGTCCTTTAAATGATCACCATCTTTAAAGTAAGGCTGAATAAATAATTGAATTACAAAAGACATTGCAATGTGCGGTGTTACATCTAGTCACGAACATCTCTACATATGACGTTTTCAAGTTACGAAAGGCCTCAACAGGAAAATATTGCCTCTAGTTACAAAACTAATTTCAAAACAGGAAAAGTAAACAAGATTATGCACAACTCTCATTTACTGTGCAATAATCTCATTTGTAATATGTATTTGTGACATGTTTTGATGGATTTGGAAAATATTTATGTCTGAATTTTGGGGGAGGTTGGAACGGATTAGGACATTTACATGGAAAACGTGTCTTTACTTTGTTAGAAAAGACATTTCTTCCACAACCAATTCATTTTATAAGTGAAGAAGAGTTGTCAAAATAATTCAGCCCTACTTTAGAGTGTCTTTCAAAAACCCTTTAGAACACGGTGGCTAAATTAGCTGCATTTTGCTGTCCTCAGACCCCCACCACAAGGACATGTACGCCAACAGCAGCGATTATCTGGCCCTACTCAACAGCGACAGACCCAATCCAAATTCTACAGGTCAGCCAATTCCTTTTGCTTGAATTCATCATCAGGTTTGGTTCGCGGTGATCACATTGCCTGGAAGTCATTTTGACCATGTGACCTACATTGATCAGTACAGAGTGTATTAAAGGACAACATAGTGTACTTTAGAGATAAAGTAGCTTGTAAAAAGCTTTTCATTCCGCAGAATGGAAGACCAACTTCTTGAGACTCAACAAACTGGTTCTTGTTGGAGGGCCAGATGATGGAGTTATCACTCCCTGGCAGTCGAGGTGAGTTTCATGTTTGAACTTATACGTCTGCTTTTTTAACTCATTCACTGCCATTCCCAAATTTGTTCGTTTTTCAAATGTGTTCGTGTTTTTTTTTTTTTTTCATGCTTGGGTGCCGATAAAGTGCTGGCCACGGCCTCTGGCAATGCTTTTTTTTTCTTTTCCACAAGGGTGCAGCATTTCCCTTTTTTCCCCCCATGTTAGCGCTTTGTTCCAGCTTCAGCTAATGTTAAAGTGCTATATAAACCAATACAGACGCTCCCCTACTTCCGAACATTCAAGTTACGAACAACGGTACATACAAACATTTTTATATATCGAAAAGTAACTGTATATCGAAAAGTAAGTTAGACTTATTAAACATCCTATATAAACCTTAAACATACTTATATAAGCCTTAAAAATACATTCCATACCAAATATAGCACTGAAGCAACTTACGAACGAATTCACCTTACAAACGACGATATGTATGTATAGTATAGCATTGTATTTTGGACAGCCGCCCTCTTTTCAAGCTCATATAACTCCAGACCCATATAATTTAGGAATCAACTGTTTTTTTCTGATGAAAGAAGAGTTTCTAAGATACCTAACGCTACATTGAATGTTTATGTAGTCCTAAAACTTATTATTCTGTGAGTCCTGCAATTTGAGTGACAATGACAAAAACCCTGGCACTGGAGTGGACATATTTTTGCACATGTCTTGCAGTGAATGAGTTCATGTGAAAAACTGTTATCAGAGAATACTTTTGCATGTGGATGAACAGATGACACTCATGTGATAATCACACACACACACACATTCTGTGTTCCGCTTGTGTTTTAGTCAGTTTGGATTCTTCGACGACAACGAGACCGTTGTCGAGATGCAGCGACAAGGCGTGAGTAAAATATTGAGACAGTTTGGATTGTACTTTACACGACGCTAAAGTCGCAGTTTAATTGTTTAGCTGCGAGTGATTTGAAAGCACTGGCGAAAAGCTAAAACTCCATTTTCTTGATCCAGGTCTACTTAAAGGATATCTTTGGTCTGAAGACACTGGCGGCTCGTGGCGACCTGATCTTGTGTTCTGTTCCGTACGTCCAACATGTCTGGTGGCACTCAAATGAGACTGTATTTCACACTTGTATGGAAAAGTGGCTGGTTTAAAGCCAAAATGTCATCAAAGAAGCTCCATGCGGTATTACAGGGAGTCCTCACGTTCCTTAACTGGTTCATTGCGTGCTGTTTTTAACCTCAAACGTGTCATAAATTGTTTGCCTGCCATCATAAACCGAGGCCGACTTGTATGTGAATCTCAACAGTTCAGAGTCCAACGGCAATCATAATAATGTTTGTATTTTTGAATTAATATATTGTTGTTTTGATTGTTTTGTTTTGATTTTTATGTACAGGAAGACACCAGAAAAGCACAAAACAACCAACATCACCTTTAAAATTGCAAATGCATTAATATATAGGTTGACCAGCAGTTTAAGCTATTTCCTAGAAGGATAATTTATTTGCAGAAACTTCAGAAGGAATTGTTGAATCCGTCAGGGAGGGATCATTTCTATGTGTGTGTGTGTCTCGTAATACACACACTCGTACAACAAAGTGACACAGCAGTGCCTGAGCGACGTTCTTTGTTTTATTGCCTTACTCCTATTTCATTTTTTTCCCCTTTTTGGTGAATATTGTGATTTTCCACATTTACTAATGTTATTAACTATAGCTATATTATGAGCAGGGCCTATTTTAGTAGATGATGCCTTTAACCCCCCCCCCCCCCCCCCTACATGCCTCAGTGTTGTATGTCCTTACGCCGTAAGTGCTAATGATTGTGCTCACCAAATGGAAGGATAGAGCCTTGAAATTAATAGGATGCAGTATTATGATAATGCATTCTTGGACAAATCTGTCAGATAGGAAGATTTGCACATTGTCCGTCATCATCGGAACTTTTTACATGTGGATTTGAAGGGACTTGCTGAAAGGAATGATCAACAAATGAATTAAAGCTGAAAGGGAAACGTTTTACCGAGAAAGGAAAATGACGCTTTGTAATTTTGTAAGTAAGTGATTTTGTTGGAATATTTTGCATTGTTTGTATCGTGAATTGTATGCTTGCACAACTTCATTTACCTAACTGTGTTATGGTTTGAAGGAATGTTGTGTTCATTGTCCCCCCTGTACAGGTTATAAAGTTGTAATTTTTAGTATTTTAAACACATGCAGCTATTTTGACATTGTCCTGAAATATTGCATAATCTACTCGAGAGAGGTGTTAAATGTCTTTACTCAATAAAAGCTTTTAAACATGTGTTTTGAGTGGTACAATTTACTAAATAATGTGTTGTTATACAAACAGTACAGGATTCGAAAATGGAATATTATTTTTTGATATTTATTAAAGTTATTCTGTATTGTTCTAAACAGTTCAGAGTAGAAGCAGCAGAAAACATAATGGAGACTGACCTGTCGATGGCCCCGATGAGTTGCTCTAACATCTTGGTCCAAATTCTTTGTTCTAAAATGTGATCAAAATAAAAATGATTAGGAATCAGTAAACGTCCAAGACCTGAAGGTCATATTCCAAATCTTTTTAAGTGTTACAATTCCTATTCCCCTCAGTAATTTGTTATGTAATACATACACGTTACCTCTGGAAGATGCCAACCACGGTTCGGCAAAAATCGGCTTTGAATTATACATTCCGAGTCTTTCCGAACTAACCGGAAGTGACGTTTTAGTGACAGACCACGACCAGTACGACACCACAAAAATACCGTACAATTTCTATGTGATATATAACATGGTAAATTCAATAGCAGCCGATTTTACATTTTGGGCAGCTTGTCGTGTAGGCATAATAAACACACAGTACACGACAGTCATATTTTTCCAACGGCCAAATTCAGAATCACCATTAATCAAGTGTCATAGGTCCATGCTAATGACTCCTCACCCATTTTCTGCGCCGCCACTTGTCACGTCCAACTTTATCTGGAAAGTTGAAGATACCTTCACTTACACACCCTTCACCATTCGTGAAAGGAAGTTTCACTCAATTAACAATTTGTTTAATTTCAATATATACATTTTAGTATATAATGCGTAACAGCACGAAAGGCACACAACCGTTTTCCACAGGTGCTAATGTTTGCAATTGTGACGTCACAACTCCGGAAATACCCGAGGACGACAGGCCGCCGTCCACCAACGGTTTAATCGTTTAAAAATGAGTTATACATGTAAAATTGTCCTATTTTTAAAAAATAAAATTCAGTTTTTGTTGTATGAAATGTAAAGTATTCTTTGGATGGTTTTATATATTTTTTTTAAATATAAATAGTCCCCACAACGAATTTGTCCGAATTTTAGTGGCTTGAAACTTGCTTAAAATTGGGTTCAAATACAGTATTTCCTTGATAAAAGGCTTCAAATGGTGATCCAATAAACACTGCAAAATTAATGCAATGGTACACAGACACTGGCACAAAATACAATCAATACATTTTGTAAATCACGCTGAAGATTTACGTTCACAGTGTAAAAGTAAGAAAAATACATTTCCCAAAATGCAACAGTAAAATACATTTCCCAATATGCATTGTGTACCGGAAACGCGCGTCCGTCCAAGCGGATATCTGCGAGCCGCGCCGCATGAAGGCCCTTTTCCGCCTCTGAAAAGTGTGCTCCGGATCGTCAGACACCAGTGAGTATAAACGACATATTTTTTTGTTACATTACGGAACGCAGAAAACAGGTGTTACGACATCAATCAAAACAAAAACATTCCTGGTGTTTCCAAAATCTGAGCGGTGCACAGAAATGCGGTATAATGTCTTAATTTCCTCCGAAAGTTCTTCGCCAGCATAACAATGCTAAACGCTAGCATGTAGCTACATTTTAGCCCATGTGGAAGCTAGCTCACGAGCGGCTAGTCACCTTTACCTCTACGTTCGCTATTAATATTACGACCCCGTTGTTACTATAGCATACTTACTTATTTCTCACGTTAAATTCGCAGTAAATCGTTTGCGATACCTTGATTTTAAAGTTGATGACGAACGTGCTAGGAGACGCGCGTCCACGAAGGCCCTGCTTGGAAAGACTCGTTCAGCCATTGCTCTTTTTAACCTCATGTAGTTGCAGCACCCCCTGTGTTAAGGTGTTATGTAATGTATAGTCATCCAATTCATTCTAACATAGGTTTTGCCCCTCAATTAAGCTTCAAACAAATTAGAACTAACATTTTTATTTTGCGCATTTCCCCCAAATAATCGTTTCTATTTCCAAAATCCCCGTGAACCACTGTACAGCAGGTGAGCAGAGCGATAAGTCAATTTACTATGCACAGTGACTGATTGGGAGACTGCACCGGCAGTGGCTGAGACTCCTGAAATCAAGCTGTTTGGCAAGTGGAGCACGGATGATGTCCAGATCAATGATATCTCCCTGCAGGTGAGCGTATTATCCCTTTGGAACTTTTTTTGTTAACCAAAGCGAGGCTAGAGTCGCATCTTGGCATTGTGTTGTTGTCCTGGTGTGCTTGAGCACTCGCAGAATAAAGTCTCTGCTTATTCGTTGGCTGTCATCTCCTGTGGTTCAGCCAATCACCAGCTCAGACACACGAACTGTTTAAGAAGCACCTCAAATGCAGAGAAAAGCTCTCCAGAAAAGTCGTTTAACTGATCTATTGGTTTGCAGGACTACATTGCCGTGAAGGAGAAGTACGCCAAGTACCTGCCTCACTCTGGCGGCCGCTATGCCGCCAAGCGTTTCCGCAAAGCCCAGTGCCCCATCGTGGAGCGTTTGACCAACTCCATGATGATGCACGGCCGCAACAACGGCAAGAAGCTGATGACCGTGCGCATCGTCAAGCACGCCTTCGAAATCATCCACCTGCTGACCGGAGAGGTGCCAAAATATGAATTTGCATCTCAATTAAAAGGCTTTCAATGGCATCTGTGTAAAGCGAGGCTAGAGTCACACTTTGACATGACACCGTTGCCTTGGTTGTGCTAGAGTGCTCGCAGATAAAAATGTCCCTGCAAATTCATTGGCTGTTGTCTCCAGTGGCTTTGCCAATCACCCGCTTGGATACATGCCCTTGTTAGATTCACTCTGTCCTATTATTTACACACACAAAAAACAATGTTAGCTTTTTATCATTTTTGTTCTGTGTTCAGAGCAATGAAAGTACAGTAAAGTCTCGTTATATCGATATTCTCGGGAGTCGGAAAAAATACCGATATATCCGATCCTGCGGCTTGTAAATTTTCTCCTTGCGTTCATAGAAATAGTATCGTAATAAGCAGTACTATCGATATAACGAGACTTTACTGTATGACTGGTTGAATGCTAGCACCAAGTAACTATTTAGTGTAAATTTTTTTTTGCAGAAAGTGCATCCATTCTATCGTAACATGCATGACTGGATGGTTTCTAACAATGAGATATTGTACTAGAATCCCCTCCAAGTCTTGGTGAACGCCATCATAAACAGCGGACCCCGTGAGGACTCCACCCGTATTGGCCGTGCCGGTACAGTCAGGAGACAAGCCGTGGACGTGTCGCCCCTACGTAGAGTCAACCAGGTAACCGCCCGAAGACTTCCCATTCTGCCTCAATGACAAAATTACCAATTTAATAATCACTTTTATGTATTTTCGGGGGCGGGTTCAAACGAGGCTAGAGTCACGTCATGACACTGATTGTTGTCTTGGTGTGCTAGAGCACTCGTAGAATAAAAAAAAAGTCTATATATATTCGTTGGCTGTAGTCTGAAGTGGCCCAGCCAATCACCAACTTAGACACATTACATCGCCTGTGTTTGCATCGCCGTTTTTTTTGTCTGCCACTATCCCCCCCATAGTTATTGTTGTCATTTTGTTGCAGGCTATTTGGCTGCTGTGCACAGGCGCAAGAGAAGCTGCTTTCAGGAACATCAAGACTATTGCAGAGTGCCTGGCCGATGAGCTTATCAATGCCGCAAAGGTCTGTTCATGTTATGGAATTAATATACTATTGATATACTTTGAATGTATAATTTATTCAATTTGAGGATTTTTTTTTTTTCAGGGTTCATCTAACTCTTACGCCATCAAGAAGAAAGACGAGTTGGAGAGAGTTGCCAAGTCCAACCGTTAAAATGTTCTTTCGAGTAAATCAATAAATTTGAATACATCATTTTTCTGTTCTGTGGTTTATTGTATCTGCTGACTCTCAAATTGGGGTGCTCGGAAATTAGCTACAGAAAGTTTGCGGCTTAATTTAATTTGTATAGGTTATAGTTGTATCAGTAACAAGGTCGATTGGAAATAGGTAAAATGGAGTAAAATCAAGTTAAACGTACATGCAAAATGTTTAAAGGACAAGCGACACCATTTTGTTTCCTAACTGACATCAGAAAAATGTTTTATAGCATCTAAAATACCCAAAACACTCAGTATATTTTTAGTCAAATGCAATAACACCAATAAAAATGACTTAGTGTCCAAAAACTACTTCAAAATGACCTTGGGGTGGCGAGTTTGAGGTCGCGCCCCCTAGTTCGTGATGTCACACCAAAACATCTTGCCTTGCTCAAGAATCAAAACAATGGCTTCAGATTCAGAGAAGATGCTTTCTTGTTACTCATCTAGTTATGAATAGGATTCAAATAGTTCTGAAGCGTCCTGTATCGAGCCATCAGGACTCCCAATGTAGCGTCCCAAAAAATGCACAAGATGGCGCCCAAGCTCCGTTGGAAATGGGCTGATTTGTCTGCTGGGAATTTGTGTCAACTAGTATCAAATAGTAGTCTTGGCGCAACCATCACCATTGCGTTATTTATGCGTTTTCCTTCTAATTTCACCATCAACACAAAGTTTTCAGACCAAAATGCATTGTGACTTGATCTTAGTTTTCTACTATCTTTGTGACTAATTTATTTCCTGTATAATAGCTGTCCATGTTGAACGCTTTAACAGCTTCAGCTGTTTTTTAAAGCGCTAAATAAATCAATATGTAATGTATTAAAACGTGATGCAATACTAGAAACACCGCAAAGCACAAAATGCTGAGTTGCTTTTAATCAAAGAAAAAATCTTAACAAAAAGTGGGCACCGGTGAAGCTTCTGAAATTGTGAAATAAAATAAAAAAAAAAAGTGTGGCGTTCTAACCCAATTCCCTGAAAGATGACTTTGAAGGGAAAAGTGTACTTATTAATAAATCTTACTCACCTATTCCTCCCACAATGAGGATTTTCTTTTTTTTTTTTTGGCCAGTAACATACTGTGAAGAGACCGCTTAAAGCCCCCTAAACCCTCTTTGGTGATCGACAGTCAGAAGTAGGTGTGCTTCTTATTGACGAGGAGGCAAAGCGAAGACAGAGAGGCTCCGAGTTTGGAGGCTTCGCTGCAGGCAGTAGGCAAAAAGGTGTAGTCCTGCAATTTCTGGAATGCCTGGAAACAAGCACCAAGAATAACGTGATTATGGCGACAGGAAATAAGAGTTGTTTTTATTTCTGAGCATTTTTCGAGGGTGGACTTACAGCTAAACTGTCCGGACATTCATCCGCTGGCCTGTGAAGCAGGAAGTCGTTCTTGGATGGCCCCTTTATGTAGATGCAGTTTGCTGCAGATTGCTCGGGTACTGTAAGAACTTCATAGTGGTGGTCGGTCAGCTGTTCCACCATCTGGACATGCATAAATATCAGAATGAGAAAAACTTTATTTGTCCTACAATGGGGGAATTCGCAGTCCACAGCAGCAATTTGAAGGGGGGTGGTGAAAGGATAGAAAACAAGATATTCTAAGCATAGTAAATAAAAATGTCAACTGTAAATGTGCAAAGCAGTTTTATAAAAAAAAAACTACATAGTGCAAATATCAAGAAAGTCATATTGATATATGTAGCTGTATTGCATCAACCCATATTTACAGTACAAGTGAATATATTGAATTTGGATTTGAAGAAAACCTCAAAATATTGGAAATTTTTCAGTAAGATACATAGCAGCTCTCGAACATTGTACAGCACAGGTGTCAAAGTCAAGGCCCGCGGGCCAAATCCGGCCCGCCACATCATTTTTTTCGGCCCGCGAAAGCAAATCAAACTTGTTAAATTCCATGAAGATTGCTAAAATCTGAGCCAAAATTTCATATTTTTGGATGTCAACCACAATAAAAGTCATTATTCTTGACTTCAGATTTGAAAATGAGTTATTCATTAATTTGCTGTGTGCTCTATATGTAATATTTCAAGGGATTTAAACATTCTAATGGGTTCCCCAAATTCATAACTGCCCTCGACAGGAAACCATAACTACAATGTGGCCCGCGGCAAAAAAAATGACTGACACCCCTGTTGTACAGCAATAATAATAATAATCATACTCTCAAGTTCACTTGACAGTCACAAGACAAGTTTTTTTTCTGTAGGTGAGCAGCGGCAGCCACATGCATCAGCGTTCACTCAACCTGGAAGTAAGCTAGCTAGCTTCATATATAGCTAATAGACAGCCAGCCATGTATATAGCTAATAAATAGCCAGGTAGCTAGCTAGATAGCCAGCTAGATAAATAAAAAGAAGTGAACAGAGGAAAAAAGAAATACGATTAAGTGAAAAGACAAAAAAAGTTAAATGGGGCGAAAGAAAGTTGAGGCAAAAAGCGAAAAAAAAAAACACATTTGAACAGTGTGAAATGTTATACTATATAAAACCCACCTATTTAAAATAGCATTTTCTGTGTAGCTTTATCTCTAGTTTCTATTCATAATCTTATTTTATTTATTATTGTATCCGTTTTTTTTTCTATGCTTGTCTGTGACTGTAAAATGTCCTTGAGAGCTTTGAAAGGAGCTTGAAAAATATATATATTACAGTAAAGTCTCGTTATATCGATATTCAAGGGAGTCCGAAAAAATATCGATATAACCGGGACTATCGATATATCCGATATCGATATAACGAGACTTTACTGTATATAAACCAATATGTATGTATTGCATTGTATTTTGGACAGCCACCCCCATTTCAAGCTCATATAACTCCCAACCCATATATTTTAGGAATTAACTCGTTGTTTTCTGATGAAAGAAGAGAGTCTAAGGTTTTTAATGTTGTATTAAATGTTTATATAGTCCTAAAACTCAATATTCTATGGGTCCTAGGAATACAAGTGACAATGTGACAAAAACCCTGGCACTGGAGTGGGCACATTTATGCATATATCTGGCAGTGAATGAGTTAAAACAAGGGCTGGTGCAAAGCAAAGGTGCCAGAAAAAAAAAAAAAACTCAGTGATGCCTTTGAAAGAGCACGATTTTAAAAATAATAATACTTTGGTACTTTGTTAGGGTCGCAAAAATAATAAACACCCACCCGCAAAGTCTTCTTGGCCCCTTCACTGTTACTCATGACGATGGTGCTGGCGCCTCCCATGGAGCAGATGTTTTTCAGTCGAATCCCACCGCAGACTGGCACGGTGGACACAGAAAAGTCCTGAACAACATCGCAGCGGAAAAATATTTTATGAATGCGTCCAAGAGGAATTTTACAAACTTTATAGCGTTGCGGATTTGTGTTGAGGAAACGGGGTCTGTGAATATACAGGGTGACCCCAAAAAGATGCGTACCCATGAAAATTTCAATTGCGCCTTTGATTTAAAAGCTATTTTTTAATTACAACCACACATTATTCAGTTTATGGGAGACTATTCACCAGAGTTTCCGCTATTTCTGTCAATTTTTAGTCAATTTATGGCTTTCCCCAAGATGTGTTCCAAATGTCCACCATTTTGTTGCAAGCAAACCTGTACTCATCTGACAAAATTGTCAATCACTTTTAGACACTCCCCTTTCGAGAGGGTGACCCCAAAAAGATGCGTCCTACTCAGTCCCTCACTGCAGCAATGTTTTCTCTCGAAAGAGGAGTACAGGAGTGGTCCATCGATGAGAAGGTTTCTTCAGCCGTCATCTGTACTTCTTTGAAGGTGTCTGACGTTTTGCTTCTTATCCAAGAGGCTTCGTCAGCGAACTAAATATTTTTGCTGGTAGTTTTGGCCTTATATATATATATATATCCCGACTGTCCAGACTTGGCGGTGCAGGTCCCTGCTCTCAGGTTGGGGGGAGCAGAGGACTATTCCTTGAGGCTACATTGATTACTTCTATTGTCCCGCCTGAGTATGGAGTCTATGACTGGCCTGATTGCCCCATTTGCTCTTGTATCACCTCATCAGAATAACTAAGCCTATGTTGCCTAAGAAGTCTGTTGTACAAACGATCCTAATTAAACCTCACCCCACCATGGCGATTTAGTGAAGGGTTTTGCTGTTTTATGAAAATAGCTTCTTTTATTCCCCTTTCAAACTATCTATTTTCTTTCGCTAAGATTTTAACCTCACTGTCGTCAAATGTATGGTTGTTAGCTTTTAGGTGCATATGTAGCGCAGATTGATTTTTGGGTCACCCTGTATTTTTGCTCGGAGCCACAATTTGGCTAGTGAGCACATCGTTAACAAAATTATTAAACATTTCAGTGAACCTCAAAGGCAAGTTTGAACTACTGAAATAAAGTGACATTTTTCAGAAAATTTTAACATGGCGATATCCACGCGGGAAATGCAACTATGTCTCACTAAATCATGTAGAATGCTACCTGTGATAATTCTGAAAAGTCAAATAACAATATTCAACTAAAAAGACAGGCCCATTGACCACCGTTTCCACTCCCATTCCCCAAAGACAACAGTACGCATATAGTACCACCTGCTCATTCTGGCAGCTAGCTAACAAAAAAAAACTGATTCGTCACGGCTTTTCCACTCTCTCACCCGAAAAGTGTCCGCCAGAACGTCTGCTCCCTTGTGGTTGGTGTAGGAGGAGAGTCCGACAAAGAACTCCCTCCCTGTGAAAAGGACGTCACTGCCTTCCAGTGTAGCCCCGTCGGAGTCCCCCGTGGCCCCTCCCATCTCTACCACGGTCAGGTTGAGCTCGGACATCACCTTGCGCACCGCTTCCACCTGCGCAGGAACAATCAGTGGAGAAAGGTTAAAAAAAAAAAAAAAAAAAAAAAAGTACAATTATTTGTTACGTGTAACTGTGTAAGCTCTCAGTCGTACAGGAGTGATCCATCGATGAGAAGGTTTCTTCAGCCGTCATCTGTACTTCTTTGACGGATGTTTCGCTTCTTATCCAAGACGCTTCGTCAGCTAACTATTTTTTTGCTGGTAGTTTTGGCCCTATATAGAGCAGGGACCAATCATAGCGGAGTCTGGCACCGCCACGTCTGGACAGTAGGTGTATATATATAGGGCCTACTCTATCGGGTTTAAATCTGGGGATATCCTTTTAAAAGACAGATTTATCCAGTAAACGCTTGTTGTATTAATTAGACTTGTAAACTAACCCTAGCACCCAAATTGCATTGATTGAAGAGATTTGTTTTCAGATGATGAATCATAAGTCAGATATTACCTGTACCTATCTAGCTAGCTAGCTGTATATCTCTCTAGTTGGCTGGATAGCTATCTCCTGGCTTGCTATTAGTTAGCTCGTTTTCTATCTATTTCAGTTACTTTCCAATTGAGTGAACACTGGCGCGTGTGGCTGCCGCTGCTCACCCACAGAAAAACTTATGCCGTGACTGTAAAGTGACCTTGAGAATTTTGAAAGGCGCTTATAAATCAAATGTATTATTATTATTATTATGAAAGGAATTTCATTTTATTCAAAATTTAAAGATAAAAATTTTTATCAACACATAGTTGCATGTCACTAATCAGCTCTTTTATTATTTATCTTTTTATTTCTGGTTTTATTATTTGGTGTTGTTCTTTTAATTGTCAAGTGGCTTTGGGTGCTTTGACAGGCGCTTGTAAATTCAATGTATTATTATTATTATTATTATATAACACAAAATACAACCCCCTAGGTCTCTGGTTATCCCAGTAAATCCCGAGATGGTATGAAATACATTTGCTGAATAGATAAGCAACATGTTGACCTGTCAAAAGGTAATAAAATTGCTGTTGCGCATTTACCTCGCTACGCCGTTGCTGTCTGAAGGGCCTGGTGATGAGCGCCGTGTCACCTTGGATCACCGCCACGTCCTCTATCTTCCAACTCATCGGTAGCTCCGGATCGGGCGGGATCTCAATCAGCTGCAGGCCCACCTTCTGTCTCAGCGCCCCCGTCAGGCAACCGAACTGACGTTGGGCTTTGGCCAAATCCACTGAAACTTCCTTGTTCTCGCCGTTGTCTCCCACCACCTTCCCAAAGGTTTCTGGGATGCCTCGGACGACCGCGTGGGTGAACTGGCCGTAGGGGCGAATGTTTGCCATCTCTCTGGAGCAGAGTAGGGGTGTCTTCTTTACTGTGAGGTTGGGAGTTGGAGTGAATTTGAGACACTCTCTACCTCCTACTGTGCATTCTTTAGAAAAAAGTAGCAGATGTTTCCCACCTATGGAAAGAGTCATCAAGTTAAATCACGCAAAGACAACAAAGTTAGAAAATAACATTCATGGTCCATGTGGAATAAATTACAATTGTTGACCCATTTAAAAGAGAACTTTTACTCAAAACACCACTGCAAAGACAAATTAAAAAAAAAACAAAATAAGCATCACCGTCCAAAAATAGGTCGTATTGCTTTTTAAAAGCTTTCCCACTCTAAATCTCAGTGCTTATCAAACAAGTGGTTCAAAGGATTCAACAAGTTGAACTAAAACAATCGAAAGATCGTTTTACCCATTAACGAGACGTTGTGGTTTTAGTTTTAACACACCGGTGCAGAGTGCAGGCAATCTGCAATCAAAGTTGTGCAACGCCCAACTCTTTATCCTTTTACATGGAAAGCTTTTAAAACATCCTAGAGGAAACTACAGTGCATGTATGAAAAAAATATATGAAAGTAAACGTACTTACCACTTCAAAGCGTGGAAGAGAGACACGTTCGCCACAGTTTAATGTAGTATTTCCAAAACAGGGACGTTTCCCGTTATACTCCTTTTCAATCCTATCCTCACGCCCACCGTCGCGTTGAACGGTTCTACCTCCCAGAGGGCGTTTCAAAATAAAACAAAATATTTCCGCTTCACAAACTCCGATTTTTTTTGGGGATGAGTTGAAAATGCGACGTATTTACCGCGACTCGCTGTGACGGAAGTGACTTTGAAACGTGTGATTAAACAAATCTTGAACCCCCCTCCCCGTCGATCTCATGATGAGACGTGATCGTTTGTCGTTTCATTTCCGGTTTGTTGGATTGCCTTGCCAAAAATTTTACCACGAGACAATTATTATTGATTTAAGATAAATTTACGTTCAAAACAAGCACAAGGGAGTTGAAGCTATTATTACTATTCAATTATTTATAATTATATGCAAAATGTGTAAGGGTTAATTTAACGTTTGATCTGTGTGCCGTTCTTTTCAATGATTCAATACATTTTAAAGAAATGAAAATTATTCAATGTGTTTTTGTTTGTTTGTTTGTTTGTTTGTTTCATGCTGTCAGATATGCCACAACTGATATCACCACCCTGATACGCCTGCTTATTTGGAGCGGTTGGATGTTTTTGTCCTTGACATGACAAAAAAATAATCTTTTAAGCTTTTCCCAAATGGGTCAAACGGTGCTGAACTAGTGGATAAACGCGTTGCACTATGACATGGTGTGTAGTTAAAGCATTGTTATGTAAAATAAACAATATGTTCACAATCTTGTCAGCAATTACATTTGCACAGTCATGCCTTGTACTACTTTTGATGATTAATGCGGAAGGACAACATTCCTTCTTGACTGTCTGAAGAACAGTCATGTGCAGGGGACGGCACAAAGACATAAATAAGAGGTGAAGTGGGACAAAAACAAAATGTCTGGGCAGATAAAGGAGCGGAACAGCATAGGAGAAATGAATGAGTTGGGGGGGGGGGGGGGTGGAAGAAAGATGGCAAGTAGAGGGCACAGACAGGATTAAAGAACGCCATCTGTTCACAAAGATCCAACACCCAAACATACATGTAAACACATGAACAAACGCGACTTCAGCTGTGTCACTTTAAATAACACATCAGTGAAACTGTTAAAAAAAAACATGAAATAGTGCAATAAAAGTACAGCATTGAAAAAAACCTTATATTTTAATATTGATTAAACTTAGTTTATCTCGATCAACTCATTTTATGAAGCAGCTTCCGGTTTGGCGTACCAAAATTAGTCTTTATTAAAAGTTTGACATGCATATTAAATTCTCATGCAATAGAAAATATATTGGCATGTGCCCTTTTGGCAGTCACAGAATAAGCAATACTTTGATACGCCACATGGTGGCAGTGCTGCTCTGAAAATTACTTCCTGTTGCTTCATACTGTTTTCTTTTTCTGAAATAAAATATCATTTTATAATAATAATAATAACAATAATAATAATAAATTTTATTTCTAAGCGCTTTTGAAAATTCCCAAGGACATTCTACAGTCACAAGATCATTTTTTTAACTTCTATTTATCTATCTATACATTTCATTTATAAGCGCCTTTCAAAACTTATCTCGCTGTGATTGCATGACACTTCAAATGACTTTTGCGATGACGAACCTTTATGATTGTACAATTTAATTCCAAAGCATTTTTGTTGGCCTATTCTATAGGAGGAAGTCAAAAGTTATTTTTTCAATGCATTAATATTTGACATGTGGAGAAAAAAAATGACATTTTCTTTTAATCAGTAATCATAAAATGAATCATTATATGTAGCAAACCGAATACAAGAAAATGTACAGTGTATAGAACTACTACTGCTGCGACAAGATACACCCCTTGGAAAGCAACAACAATTACCAGTAATCTGTTCACTAATTTGTGTGAATCTGTACACTATAGATGATGCTATCTTGTGCTTTTCTCGAATTAACTTGTAAACAGCTTATCCAGTCTAAGCCATTTGACTGGTCCCATCACAAGACCTCCAGTCAGCAGACCATCCAACATGTTTTCCTCGCGTCTCCCATTACAACTCAAGGATAATTCGGTTAACCTAGACGTTCCTATCTTCTGACTCTCTCAGGTCTTACTCTCGGGTCTTAGTTTGCATCCTTGTGTAAATGACACGTCAAGTGCTCCGATGGGATATTTCTTTTTCTTTTCTTTTTTACTCTGAGGAACAGTGTTGTATTCTGTAATTGATTATTTTATGAAGAATTTTGCAATGAGGTTTTACATCAAGTTTCTAATGAGAATCCACTGTGACACTGGGTGAGCTCCAAAGACAGATGCACTAAAACAGAGTCCAAATGAAATTAAATATGCCCAAAAAGTGACAACAAGTTATAACTGCATGTGGTGCATAAAGATGGGAATTAAGCAGAATTTGCACATTCCTGCTATCTACTTTCAGTCAAAGAAAATGTGTCATTTGTGGCATGTAACTAAAAGCAGAATGATATGGAAATAACTACAGAGGTTTA
Organism: Hippocampus bargibanti; assembly: GCF_051943395.1. Lineage (NCBI taxonomy): Eukaryota > Metazoa > Chordata > Actinopteri > Syngnathiformes > Syngnathidae > Hippocampus > Hippocampus bargibanti. The sequence goes on along the minus strand of NC_142753.1, from coordinate 9,154,052 downwards.
GCAATCTTGAAATTTTGGGTGAAAATATTTCCTACAAACACAATTCCTGATACATTTCCCAGGGATATCACAGGAAACATTTCTCAACATCGAATTCAAAAGTGGATATGTTTTTTGTTTTTGAAGGTGTGAATGAAAAGCGTTATGGAGTCTTATTAGTCTGTAGATTTGTATTCGTCGCCTTACAAATCTGACACATCCAACATGGCGGATTCGCTGACGTATGGCACAACAGTTTAATTGCTTCTAGTTGAAGCTTCTGAGGTTCTCATCAAGCTCCGTGCAAAGTCGCACAATTTTTCAGCATCTATCACATTCATTGTGTTCTGTTTTTTATTTGTGTGTAATGACGATAAGAGTTGACGAAACGTCAAAAACGTCGTTTCTCAGAAACTGCAGACTTCATGAAGCGAAGTTTCATGAAGAGGCAGAACACTAATAAGAGGGGTGTGTACTTCAGCAGAAAAGGCGAATTGAATTAGAAAGAAATTAGGAAAGTTGCGGCAGAAGTTTACCGCAAGATTCGTGAGTGACGCGTTGGAGTGGAAGGAAGCATCATGTTTGCATCAGTCTCGCAGCTTCTCCTGCTACTGTGTTGTCTTCCTTTGGCAAGTAAGTGACATTATATAGAATTATATTACTATGTTTTCCCTTACTGGACTTTCTAAACTAATGTTAAAAAAAGAGCCTATACCGTGTTGATGGCAGATATGGAGTTTTTCTTCAGCTTGCACTTGGATGTTGGTCAAGGTGGACTGACTTATGAATTGTTCTGGATAGCAGTCTGTATTTACACATAACCTGCAGGCTTCCCCTAGGAAAATAAAAAATAGTCAGGAAAAGCCGACTTGAACATCAGAGCTTTTTCACTTGCTTTATTGCTTTGCAGATCAATCTTACACAACAATTTGTGATTGGCCAATGCAAACTATCTGTATTATATCCAACATTTTTTTTCAATTTTGAAAAGAACTATGATCATTTTCCTTTGTTGTCATGAAAAAAATAACATTTTCTTTGTGTTGTGTTTCAGCATGTTTGATGTGTTATACTTGTATGTTTCCTGCCATTTCTCCGATGGACTGCCTCAAGTTTCCCGAGCGTTGCGCGGATGGACATCGCTGTCTGTCCAGCGTTTCAACAGCAAAACGAGGTGATGGCTTTTGTGTGTCAAACTGTGGAGCGATTGTTGCGAAAATTGCCAAGACAAAAGATTCACTGTGTCACATCTCCGATGCCCCCACGTTAGAAAATATTTCCTCTATTGTTCTGCTGTGCTCAACGTTGACTTTAAATTCAAAGATGTGGTGAAGTGAATGAGATCCAAATATCGTATTTTCTGGAATAAAGGCGCAACTTCAACGAATGACATACAGGTAACATCTGACTTACAACCAAAAGGTCGTAAGTCAAAATGGTCGTGAGTCGAAATACATTCAAAATGTTGAATAGAGACTCAGAGGCTAAATGACTCGCAAGTTTTGGTCGTGGTCGTAAGTACGGGTGGTCGTAAGTCGGATGTTACTTGTGTTTTAAAACCTTTTCCATACATAAGGCGCACCGTATCCTGTGACTGTAAAGTGTCCTTGATAGTTTTGAAAGGTGCTTATAAATGAAATCTATTATTATTATTATTATTATTATTGTTATGAGGGGCACCTTCAATGAATGACATTTTAAAACATTTTCAATACATAGGGCGCACCGGATTATGAGGCGCATGGTCAGCTTTTGAAAGAATCTTTTCTTTTAGGTGTGCCTTATAGTGTAGAAAACACGGTACTTCTGCTGAGTAAAGGCAAAAAAAACACAGGTTAAAAATTGGAGATTACAGATGGGGGAAAAAAAATACAACAAACTTCCAATTAGCTTATTTTCAAAATAAAATTTCCCCTCAAGAAAGCGCGATTCGACCATGGCAACATTTAGCATGAGTTTCTATGCCCGAACATAACATGTAGACATTTACATTTTCCACTTCTTCATCTCTAGGTGTACTTCAGATCACCTTGTATGAAAAAAGCTGCGCTGTGCCCTCTCAATGTGGCGTGAGCGGGCAGAAATACACCAGCGGCCTTTATTTCAACTACACCAACGTGTGCTGCAATACAGACCTTTGTAACGGGGCGTCGGCGCTCGATGCCGCCAAGTGGAGAGGAGCAGCATTCTTCCTGCTCCCTGCGCTCAGCCTCTTGCTGGCCTGAAAGCTTCCACGGACACGGCGTGTCACGTCACCCTTTGCCAACTTGTCATCCAAATCATTTAAGAATGACTGGAAAAGGAAAGTTTTGGTTTTTATTCATGCATGGAGATATGTATCAAATATGTTTTTCTTATAATAACATAAGTACTGACACAGGAGACCAGCTGCCTCTTCCCAACCCCTCCTGAAAGGGTTAAACTTTTTTTGTACCATTTATGACATAAACATCAGACCTAGAGGCAGATTTGACCCAACATCAAATCTGCATCAACTGTTATGAACAAAAATCAAGTTCCGATGCCAAGTGACCATAAACATGCAAAATAGGACATCGTAGCGTAAGCAGAGACGAAAGATACTGCGCGTTATGAAAAAAAATAGTTTATTTTGAAAGGAATACACTGATGAAATGTGGCTTTGGAAATCAATATAGAATCATTTGTCTGCCAATTATTTCAATAGACTTGCTTCATTGCCACTTTTCTGCGAATTAAATGGTAACACAAAAAAATAAGTAAATCATGTAAATTAATAAACTGGAAAGTAAAAGTGTGTCATAAAAAAATAACAATAATAACAACATGCAATATATTAAGAAACAGGAAGTTAAGAGAGAGGCATAAAATAAACAAAAAAAAAAACATTTTATTGAGTTCGGGTCCCTGAAACTGTATTGAACTTTACAGTCCATTAAGAAATATAAAACGAGGTCCTGAAAATATTTGACACTGTGCCTCTCATGCACAGGTGTCAAAGTCAAGGCCCGGGGGCCAAATTCGGCCCATCACATCATTATATTCGGCCCGCGAAAGCAAATCAAACTTGTGAAATTCCATGATGCTTGCTAAAATCTGAACCAAAATGTCATATTTTTGGATGTAAACCACAATATCGGCCATTATGCTTGACTTCAGATTTGAAAACTAGTTATTCATTAATTGGTTGTGCGCTCTACATGTAATATGTGGAGGGGATTAAACATTCTAATGTCTTCCCCAAATTCATCGCGGCCCACCAGAGGAAATAATAACTACAATGTGGCCGGCGGCAAAAAAATGTCTTTGACACCTGTGCTTTTATGGATTCATTGAGGTAACAGTTCAGTCCCCCAAAAAAACTATGTTAGCTTTGATTGGCCACATTTCCAAATAGAAGTAACAAAACAGGAAAATATGTCAAACACAATGTACAAAAAAAATAATAATCTGAACTTGCACTTGGGTGGTTTACATTTGTTCCCTTGAATTAATCTTTCATTTGGTCAAAAGTGAGTCTAAGTATCATATCATTATATGAAGTTCAGTTACCGTATTTTCCGGTGTATAAATCACACCCAAAAGCGTTGGAGAAACCTTTATAGATTTATATATTATATTTGGAAAACTTTTTTCATTCATTGGTGTACCTTATAATCCGTTACGCCTTATATAATGGTAAAAGTTTGAAAATGCACCATTGATTGGGGGTGCGCCTTATACTCTGGTGTGCCTTATACACTGGAAAATATGGTAACTCTCAAGTCACTTGTCAAGTCATTTTAAATGCTAACACAAAATGAACTAACTAACTTTCTGATGTCAGTTAGGAAACAAAAAAGTGACGTCGGTTGTCCTTTAATTTTAAGGACAATAAATAATATACCAGCTGTCAAAATGTTTTTTGTCACACCCGGTATTGTATGATCAGTTGAATAGCATTATGCAACATTTGTGCTCTTGCTGACTAAGAACTACCCACCCGGAAAATACTTTTTTTGTCGGCTATGTACAGTCGGCTCGCCAGACGCGTATAAACAAATATTTCATGATATCATCTGATTCATTCATGCTTGAAATGTAGGGTGAAGCGCTTTGGCTAAGCAGGTTACAGCAGAAAAGGAAAGCATTTCAATAGATTCTTAAAATGGCTTCCTGTCTCTGCGTCTGTGCAACATGCATCCACCCACTTCCGATTTATTGTGTGCTACGACAACCAAAAATAAATGCTTTTACATTTAAAGTTTGACGGGTTTGTCGCATCGGGGAGTAATAAATGTCAAATACTTTGACAGGCCTGTGTTGTTGAATTATCTACGAAAGAAAATAAGACCGTCGTTGAAGCTACTCTAAGTGTATTAATATGGTTTCAATAGGCCTAGCAGATTTGTGGGTACAAAATCTCCCAAAAGTACAAAACCATTGAGGACAATGACCATCCCTGCTATAATGTGGATTTTGAAACTTTTTTTTTTAACAATCTACACACAGGGTAGAATTTTAAGTTGTGTTATTTCCCCAACATGCCCGCCGGGCACCACTGGGGTCTATTATTAACATTGATGCTAATTTCCACCAGTGCATCTAAAGCCTTTCACATTAAATGATAGCATTAAGCTAGCTTTTTAATGACCTGCTTGGGTTTAACATTTTGTGTTAGTTTTTCAAGAAACGTGACTGAGTGTGACATATAAAATAACTCTGGGTAAGCATGTTTTGTCTGTTTTTTTCCTCTCAGAGTGATGTTTTATGATAGTCCCAAATTTTTAGGCAAGAGTGAAAAGAGGCACTAAGGTATACATTAAAAAGTTTTTTTTAAATACTTTTTTAAACTCATTCGCTGCCATTGCCAAATTTATTCTGGAATTGAAAAGTGTGACATGGAGCACCAATCCCAAATTTGTTCGGAATTTGGTTTTTCTTTCTTGGGGTGCCGATAAAGCGCTGGTCGGACCTCTGACAATGTTTTTCCCTCCCACGAGGGGACAACATTCGCCTTGTGTCCATGTTAGTACTTAGTTACAACTTCAGCTGTTGTTAAAGCGCTATATAAGTCAAAATGTATGTACCCCCATTTCAAGATCAGATAACTCCAGACCCATATAACTTAGATATTAACTCTTTTTTTTCTGATGAAAGAAGAGATTCTAAAGGTTCCATAAACTGAATTTAATGTTTTTGTAATCCTAAAACTGAATATTCTGTGGGTCCTGCAATTGGAGTGAAAATGACAAAAACCCTGGCACTAGAGTGGACACATTTTTGCACATCGTCTGGCAGTGAATGAGTTAAAGAAGGCAGGAGCGGTAACAAGATAAAAAATGCTATATATTTTATGTTCTCTCACGATTGCAGATCATACGTGGGTTTTAATTTTGTCCCTGGTGATGAAAGAGGGGTCACTGTATTTACGCGACTGAACAAAGAAGCGTATTTGGTGTGAACCTGAACGTGTGGATTGGAACCGGGAGAATAATATTGTTCAAACTACTTCCATTTCCTCCCCAGCGCCACAAACATGGAATTCTAAACTTTAGGAATAGTTTGACATGGCAATGCGATTGATTGTATGCAACCTCAATTACATAACATATGTGCTGATGTTTCGCTTGTTTGTACACTTGTATATATTTTTCCACTTATTAAATGTAGGATGAATCCAAACCGACTTTTGTTTTTTTCTCCCCCAACCCCCAAAGCCTACTTGAGAACTTTGGCCACAGAAGCATAAGCCAAGTGGATCTCATCATCGATCGGGCAGGTGGAGGAAAACTCATCTCGGGCGTATGCTGCGTTCAGGTACCTCCACAGGTTGGACAGAGACTGAGGGATGGAGAATTTTCGGTACCGTAAACACACAACCTGGAATGAAGAGAATACTTTAGGTCTGTGTATTTTTGTGGGTGGGTGTTGTCCACACATAAATAAATCAAAAGTACTAAATAGAAATTATGCCCATTGAAGGCAGAAAAAGTGAGAAAAGCATCATGACCTTGACAATGTGGAGTTTTGGAAGCAAGTTACAATCCGCCAGCGTAAGGTCTTGGCCGTCAAGGAAGGGGCGGGATGAGGAAGTGACTTCTTCTGCGCTATTTTGGTCAATTTCATCAGGAAGTGGGGAGCCGATGTAGTCGTCGAGTTTCTTCAGAGCTTTCAGAAGGCCTTTCTCGAGATCTGAGCACACAAGTAAAAAAAAAAAAAGACCTTTCATCTCAAAACCTTCACTCAAAAAAAAAGTGTGTTGCGAATTGTATTTGACTCACTTTCATTGGTCAGCGGGTTGGAGTTTTTGATGTAAGCCGAGAATTTGGAGAAGACATCCATGCCTGCTGTGTTTGACTCGGGGTTACGCGCTGCCAGACGGGGATACCTGAAAGGAAGAGGGAGCCATGGTTATTCAGTAAAAAAGTATGTGACCACATTAAAAAGAAAGGAATGGAAAAAAGGATAAATGCGGGCGACTACTTTGGGGGGCAGAGATTTTCCTCTAGGAACTCCTCGATCTTGTTGGTGTCCGTTTTCACCTCTTTGCCGTACAACAAGAAGGGTGGCTGAGCACCGGGAGCCAAGTCGTTCAAAATGTCCGGTTTCCTTTTATGAGAAGGAGAAAAAAAAATAGATGATTAATATTATTTTTATTTTTGATTAAGGGTCAATGTGCTTTAAAATCTCAAGCTAAGTCAATTAGAGGTGCATCAAATACCTCTTCATATCTACTGTGGTAACATCAAAAGTGACACCTTTCAGCCATAGCACCATGAAGAGACGTTGGGAGAAGGGACAGTTGCCGATACTCTGGCCGTCACTCCCTGCCTGTAAGACAAAACAGAAATTATGCATTCAGCATCTCACAAAAGTATCTCTTTTTTTCCCCACGAATCACATAGCCATGTCCGTTGTACACAATGCGTTTCAAAATCATGCAAGGCACAGCTATTTACTGTTTCTATCAACCACAAGGAACAAAGCTGAGTACCAAAACACAATACAACGATTCAATCTCACTTTGGAAACCCTTTGACCTACTTTAGTTTTATTTTTCCAAACATGAAATCTAATCTTTAAATGACACCCTGAATTGGATGTATGGAAAATGAAGTGGCAGCATTATTCCGAGAAGTTACGGTAATACAACAGCATCTTTCTTCCATGGAGAGTTAAAAAAAAGAGTAGAGGGTGTAGCACATGATCACACAGAGGAATCATTATGGAAACTTGTGCAGAACATAAGAGCGTTGAACTCTTTCATGAAACAAATATGTGAATACTCTCTGTGGCCAGCAGGCTGCAGGACTAAATATAAATTCAGATCTGATGTTAACGTGCTTTTAATAAGATTAGTGGTTTACACAGCTTGTCAGTCAACGCAGGCTTTCTGACAGACTTCTGCCTCGTGTACGCTTAACGATACACAGACCAGAATATAATATTTAATAATTCACGAAATAAATCTCCGTCGCGTAGTTTCAACCTGAGTGGCAGTCGAAAAAAACATCCAGTCCTTACCTTGACAAAAAGTTCGACTTTGGGCGCACTGGGGTCGCTCATCTTTCTTTCCTGCCGAAGAGAAAGTCACAAAAAAAATGTTTTAACTTGTCAGCAAAGCGACACCACAAAACCGGAGGAGAAGGATTTCGAAACCGGAGGAGAGCCAAGCCCATCTTCCGCTAACAAACCCGCAGACATTAAAACGGTCACCAAACAACGAGAACTAACAAGAAAAGTAGTTCACAAACTGGCATACATATCAAACGACGAGCGTCTCGGTTTCTTACGACTTTTATTGGTGATTTATATGGTATTTCAGTGAATGTTCTCTTACCTTTAAGTGCTGCTCGAAGCTGTCGACGCCTGTCGCTCTTTGCTAGTTTCTCCTCCCAGTCGTGCGTCCTCGCTCCGGGCAGCACACATTAGCATTGCGTCGCCATTTCCTGGAGGCCACCGGCCTCGACAAACTCACCGCGCAACGGAAAAAAAAAGTCTCAGAAACACTCAAAGGACTGGAATGTGGTTATTTATAGAAGCCGGTTTTGTCACACCTTGAGAATTCCATGAACGAGGCAATGTATTATTTGAGAAATGGCAAGGAACTGTATATTTACACCAGTTGAATTGAGCTGGACTTTTGTTTTCTGACGCTTGTTTTGGCCTTGTCAGATGTTAAGTTAAAGTTTGTCAATTTAAAATATGTTTTTTTTTCCGCCGTTTCTTACACTACATTAACACTAAAAACCGTCATCTGCTCAAAATGTATATAAACACACTAAAATATTTTTGCTTTATTTATTTGTATGTGATAGTTGTCCATGTTAAGCGCGTTGTTACAGCTTCAGCTGTTGTTCAAGCGCCATATAAATCAATATGTATTGTATAAAACAATCGCCATTTTTTACAGTACACACAATCAGCCTTGATGAGTAAAAAAAGGAAATATTTTTTTTACATATTTAAATAACTGAAAACACATCTGTTCCTTATCCAGCAATACAGACATTGGTCAACTAATCAATAAGACGCAGTTATAATACTTTTTTTTTCAGAAAGAATATAGGCGAGTGAGTTTGTCGTTCAAAATTGTTACTTGTATTTTAATGGCGGAAATGTTCCATGACTTATATTTAAATCGACTCGACTGCCCTGGATATGTGGCAGTCAGTGTCAGTTTTGCTCACCGAAACTCCGGCACACAAGGTGGCGGTAATGCATCTTAACGTTGCCAACCACAAGTAATGGAATAAGACTGAAAAGAAGAAGACACGAGGACGTAAACAAAGAGACGCGGAAACGAGAAGAAGAGAGTGGGAAAAAAACGTTACCAGGGTTGTTAAAATAGTAGCGACTTCTTGCGTGTAACGTCGAACACCACGTGCTTTCTGAAAGGGCAATGGCGTCGGCCGAGGAACGACTTTATCGAGCGAGAGAGTAGACTGTGCGACGACATCCCGTTATAGTTCGAACGTCACGTGACCAAACACGGAAATCAAATGAATCGATCAAGGGAATATCAGATAAAATTCAAATTAAAATATAAACATGTCTTTGGTTGAAATGGCTTCAGTTTTTTATTATTTTTGGTATTAACAACAGTTGGAGTTTTCTTGACCAAAAAGAACACACTGCATTTACGTTATATCAACACTAGAGGGTGGTGTTGACTGACAAAAAAAACTATTTTATTGCTTCATTTATTAAGGTGATTGCGGGAATTCAAGGAATTCAATACACACTCAGAAGTAAAATTTCGTGCACTCCACACAGAGAAGCAATTGCATTTCATGTAGCATTTCAGATTATCTTTCTTCTTCTTTTCCTTTCGGTTTTTCCCCTTCAGGGGTCGCCACAGTGTTTCGCATGTTTGTTTTTGGCGAGTTATATGCAACTGAACAAGAGGCTTTGTATCTTCCTGTGTTAGCCGCAGCTGCAGAGGGACTACATTTTGTTAGCTGCTAGGCTAGGCTAAATTAGTTTAGTAATGTTTACTGTAGATGTGGAGTTAATTCATGAAAGCAAATTTTGCAATCAGTACGTTAGCCTTTCGCTAATTTAATTCCGCCTAAGATGTGTTGTATAATTTGTATTGTATAAAATGATCCCAAATGGCAACATTTTCTGTCTTTTATGCCCTTTTTCATTTCCTCCATGCTCGTCCCTGTTGCTGAATCAGACATCGGTAACAGTCTGGGTGAAAAAAAAATAATCATAGCACATTATCGATAATATATGTCAAAATGAAGCCTTAATAAGCGAACGGCAAGATAGTGAGGGACGGGGTGGTGTCAGTGGTTCTCAACTGTGTTTATTGCAGGAACGGCAACATATCTGATTGAAGTATTTTTTCCCATTTAAAAATAGTGTTTCAAAATGCATGTACAATGTGTCACTTTTTTCAACTCATTCACTGCCATTCACAAATTTATTTGGGAATTGAAAATATGACGTTGAGCACCATTCCCGGAATTTGTTCGGGTGTTGTTTTTTTCATGCTTGGGTGCCAATAAAGCACTAGCCAGACCTCTAGCAATATTTGTTCACTTCCACAAGGGGGCAGCATTTCCCCTTTTTCAATGTTAGCACTATTTTCCAGCTTCATCTGTTAAAGCGCTATACAGTATAAACCCATATCTATGTATTGCATTGTATTTTGAACAGCCACACTCATTTCAAGCTCATATAACTCCAGACCCATATAATTTAGGAATTAACTTTTTTTCTGATGAAAGAAAGGAGTCTGGGGTTTCTAAGGCTGTACTGAATGTTTATATAGTCCTAAAACTCAATAGTCTGTGGGTCCTGGAATTCAAGTGACAATGACAAAAACCCTGGCACTGCAGTGGACACATTTTTGCACGTCTGGGAGTCAATGAGGTAATTAGATTGACATAGTACTAAAAGCATGGCTACCGATTATGCCTGCTTGGCCAAAATCTGAGCAATATTGTATTTGTTTAAAGACTACAGCACGATCTAGTAATATTTTCTTAATCATACCTAATCTTGTATGTTTTTTGGGGTACTTCTTATGTGTCAGTCCTGTCCTGAATAAATCAGAAAATAAAAACACGTTATATTTTGGTCCCCATCCAACAGTTGAGAATCACTGCATGATTTTTCTCCCTCTTAGCAGGCTAAAAATGCAATCAAGCAAGATTTTTTTTTTTTCTGAGAAAAAAAACCTGTCAAGTGAGTCTTGGATCCTACATGAACCAGAGTGAAAAAATGACAGCAGAGACGGCCATTGCAATGGAGAGCTGGACGGACGTGGCACCGTTGCATCGGTCGGTGTCGCAACACTCTAATTCGGCCGACAATTCAACTCCCAAGATCTCTTGATTAAACGTTTGCCCGCACAGGTTCTGCGGTAGGCAGCCGGTGACTAACAAGCAGGCGTCCGAGTCAGAACCAAATCCTGAAAGTCACGTCAAAGTCAAAGTCAGCTTTATAGTCAAATATGCTAATATGCATGACATAGAGCACAGATGAAATTATGGTCCTCTCGGACCCAGCGTGCAAGGCACTTATAATGACTTTAACAAACATAATAAACACGAAAACGCCAATTAGGTATCCCATAAAAAAAAAATCAATGTGACCAATTGAATTTTGACATTCAACATTGCCTTCAATCTAATTAAGATATTACCACAATTCTGAATTCATCACTATCAAATATTCTGTTGTGACAATGATAATACAGTAAAGTCTCGTTATATCGCTATCGGTTATATCGATAGTACCGCTTATTACGATACTGTTTCTATGAACGCAAGGAGAAAATTACATGCGCGCAGGGTCGGATATATCGATAGTCCCGGTTATATCGATATTTTTCGGACTCCCGAGAATATCGATATAACGAGACTTTACTGTATTTAGTGCTTCATTTCACATGACTACATTTTTGTTTACATTCAGCTAATTTGATGTCTTGTCTTACATTTAATAAGTGGAAAAAAAAACTGAACAAAATACATGACCCATGCTAATGTGGCCAGCTAAAAAAATACAAAAATAAAGGCATGTATCTTTACCGACAGAGCCACGAAAGCAGCGCTCAGTGTCATCATTACATTCGACCTCTTCTGGCGAACTACACAGGTCCCCTGTGGTGACGGGGCATCTGAGGCAGGTCAGGCATTGTGCTATTCAATGAAAAAGAAAAGAAAAATAGTCATCAAGACATAACCAACTATCCTCTCCCAGTTCCGACTAATCACTTAACTCATTCACATTCCAGACAATGTGCAAAAATGTGTCCACTCCAGTGCCAGGGTTTTTGTCATTTTCACTCAAATTCCAGGACCCACAGAATATTGACTTTTTAGACTACCTAAGCATTCAATGGAGCGTAAGAAACGTTATACTCTCTTTTTTCACCAGAAAAAAAGTTAATTCCTAAGTTATGTGAGTCTGGAGTTATCTGATCTTGAAATGGGGGCAGCTGTACAAAATACAATACATACATATTGATTTTAACAACATTTGAAGCTGTAACAAAGCGCTAACATGGACAAAAGGCAAATGATTTCCCCTGTGGGGAGGGAAAAACATTGCCAGAGGTCTGACCAGTGCTTTATCGGAAAAAAACTAAACCCAAACAAATTGGGGAATGTTGCTCTACGTTACACTTTTCAATTCTAGAATAGATGTAGAATGGCAGAAAACAAGTAAAAAAAAGTTTTTAAAAAAATAATTAAATTAGACTTTTTAAAGCATACCTGAGTGCTTCTTTTCACTCTTGCCCAAAAATGCGTTAGCATCATAAAATATTTTTCAATTCCCAAATAAATTCGGGAATTTAAACACCAAAAATCCTAAAGAAAAATGACACTCGCCATCACCATTTAATATCTTCTCACACAACCAAAATCATTTTTATAACTTTAACCGAAACACTTGCAACTCACCGCAATCCTTTTTTTAGCCCAATCTTTATGAGCTAGCTGCTCCAGTTGTCTCCGATTTGTCTTTGTCTTCTATTTATATGTGTTCGATCCTCTTAAATGGCCAAGCGGGTGGAGATTATACCAAAAATGTTACATTTTTAAATGACAACTAGCACTTTGTACCTGCACAAGTAGGTGGAGACGCAAGCTAGCTTCTCTTGCGCTCACAATTGTGCCAAAAACACTGATTTCAATGAACATTTTGCACCTGTGACAATTATCATGACGTTCAATTCGTCCTTCCACTTGATTGGGATGGACTCCTGCACACCTGTGACCCAAATGTTAACGAATCGGTTGGAAATTACCATTAGCATTAGCATTAGAAATTAGCATATTTGACAATAAAGCTGACTTTGACTTTGAAATATAGGTGTCGTCAGATCGTGTAGCTAATAATAAATTACTATTAATTTGCATACCATCTATCATTCATATCTTTTGTTTATTTTTAGTTTTTATAGTTTTAAGATTGATTTGCTGGGATAGCGTCAATTGGAAATTTTTAGGGCGCTTTTATCCATTAAAAAAATGTCGGAACTAATTTAATTTGGGAAATAAATAAATCAGAATATATTAAAAAAATAATGAACATATTTGGCATTTGTATGAACTAATATTTACGGTCAATATATATTTTAACCTTTTTTTTGCATCCTTGTAAACTGATAACGTGGAAATCGTAACCACTGTCGCCCGAATGGGTTCAAATTAAAACAATGCTAGCTTTTAGCTGTTGAAATAATGTTTTATCGCGATATGAATAGTTATGCAGTAACGCAAAAAAATCTATGTTTAATATCAAAGCTGAACCACTCGCGCCAATTTTACATTAAATCTGCAATGATACTATTTTTAAAATAATAAGAATAAAAATCCACTTTTTTTTGGTTCGTTCTAATCAACTTACCAACTGCAACGGTCGCAAACAGGAGCACTGCAATTTTCCAAATGTTGCTCATCATCTTCTTGTGATTGGAAGATTGGGAAATGTTGCAGTGATTTTGATGAAGACAATGGGCGTCTTAAATACTATTTAGGTAAGATTTATCAGCCAATAAGCAAACAGATAAAAGGAGGGGAAAAAAACTGACCCTTCAGGCTTCAGTGTCAATTCAGTTATGTTATCAGGAAATGAAACAAAGATAAGAATAAATGATGCAAGAGCTCAGGTGGTTTTTTCTTCTTCTTTAAATTGCACTCTCTTGCATGTCATAATAATATCAGGTGATTAAATTAATTACTGGTAGATTATATGAATTTGAGAGACTATTAAGGGTTAATCTAGTCGAATTAATCGAACCACCTGATATTTTTTTTAACCTCATACGCGAAGCAGGTTTAAAATTTCAATCTTACTTTAGATACCATTTTGATTGATAGTTCCATTGTGAGACATTTTTCAATGACTTTAAAGGACAACCGACGTCTCCGGACAAGTTGTGTCCATAATTTGTAAAATCACTTCAAATGACTTCTACTGAGCGTATTTTACAAAGATTCCACCGCATATAGCTATATTTTACGTTTTACGTTCAGGAGGACTTCTTTAATCGATTGCAAACATGTATGCTTTCCTCTTCAGAACTATATGAATCATATTCATAACTGGATGAGTAACAAGAAAGCATCTTCTCCGAATCTGAAGCCATTATTTTGATTTTAGAGCAAGGCAAGACGTCCTGGCGTGACGTCACGAACAAGGGGGCGGGACCTTCTGAAACTGAAACTTTCTGACGTCATTTTGAAGTAGTTTTGGGACACTTTAAGTCATTTTTAATTGGTGTTTTGCATTTGACTAAAAATATCAGCCTGCGTGTTTTGGGTATTTTAGATGCTATAAAACGTTTTTCTGATGTCAGGAAACAAAAAAATGGTGTCGGGTGTCCTTTAAGAGATATTCTAATCTATATGGATTACATGGATTTAAATAAAAATTAATTTACCCTCCACTGCACAAGAGATTATTTGATATAATTAACCTATATTAGTCTCACAGTGGAGAAATTTACATTTCACAGCAGTAAAGTGATGAAAGGAAGAGGAAAGAAACAAGCAAATAAAAAAAAATAAAGGAGCTGCTGTAAAGCCAGCCGCTTTTACGGCGCCATCTTGAAGTCAAAAGAACAAAAATCCAAAATAATATGACAACACAAAGACGTTCATTCAAATTCAAGCACTTTCTGCACCCTCTTTGTTGCATGAAGCAGTACTAGATGAAAGATCAAAGTGTCCTTTTCACCAGTGGATCAGGGACATCATGGTGGAATGTGCACATCTACTACACGCTAAATGTTGAAAGCCATCATGAAACTATAGCATCCATTGACGAAAAACATTTGGTTCACATCTCCTACCTCACGTAAATCCGCTTCAATTCCAAGCAGCGACAGTTTCAAATACGCATCGGCGCTCTGCGCTAACGCTTCTTTCTTGTCATAACGTATGAAGAAACAAGACTCATATACGAGTCAGTTTTTTTCATTCATTTATTATGTTTATTATGAGACAGGAAATCATATTATTGTACATTTTTGTGCACATCACGCAGAATGTAAATTGCAATTTCTATAATTACATTTGACTTCAGTTCACATTGCAACTAAACCTTTCGTTCGTGTCTTTTCTTCGTTGCCCATAAATGGAATTGCTGCAGGTTCACTTCATTGAAATACTGTGTCATCCCCGCCCTTACCCCCCCCCCCCCCCCCCAAGACCTTATTCTTGGAATATTTTGGTTTAGGGGGCCAAGAACAAAATTGTCCTATTAAAACACATTACTGCATGGCCCAGAGTGACAAAACAGCTACGCAGACGGCCATCGTCAGGGAAAGTCTCACGGACGCGGCGCCGTTACACAGATCGGTGTTACAACAATCGAAGGAGACGGTGTAACCATTTCCGAAAATAGCGCCGGTCAGCACATCCCCGCAAAGGTCCGAGTCCAGGCAGCCACGGATTTCCAGACTGACCGCGCCGGTAGAATTGAACTCTGAAATAAGCATCGCCGAAAAATAAGTCGTTGAAAGTTGAATAGCGCCTCATAAATAACAGTAAATCTCCTTACGTGCTTGTCCTCGGTAACAGCTCTGAGTTGCAGCGTTACATGTGATGTCACTGCCAAAGAGGCATAAGTCCAGTACACTGACGGGGCACTCGCGGCAGGTCAGGCAGTGAACTGGTCAGTGAGAACAAGAGCAAGGGAAAAAAAAATGACTTTTGTTTTTCCAGAAATACCTTAGCACAGTCACACGTAAATAACTTTGGTAATTGTTAACAAAACGACAACAAAACGAAGAAAAAAATAGCTGTTTTCTACTGCTCTCGGGTTGTGAAAGCTAACTTTGGGCAAAATATACATTTCTGAGCAAGGCTTATTTTAAAAACGTCATTTATTTACACCGTTCATGTTTTTAGCCCATATGAGGGCAGCACGGTGGATTAGCATGGTACAGAATCAAGCATGCTAAGCTAATTGAAAACTCTTAAAAGACAAACCGACGTCTCCGGATAAGTTGTGTCCATAATTTGTAAAATGGCTTCAAAAGACTTCTACTGAGCGTATTTTACAAAGATTCCACCGCATATAGCTATATTTTACGTTTTAAGACTCGCGCTGAATATTTCCGGAAGTCTTGTTTTTGAGTTGGTGACGAGTCCTCACGTTACGTCACTGAAGGAACGCCCCTGACCGAAAAAAGGACACATTGTAGCAGTCCTTCCATCACGTCAATGCATTTTGCTGTACTTGTTTGGTCTGAAAACTTCCTGTTGCACCAAAAAGAGGCAGAAGGGGGCGACAAAGCTCCGTGTAAGGAAATAATCAGCCTGTGGAAACGGGCTGATTAATTATCGATTAATCTATCTATTAGCTAGCTATTAGCTAGCTAATAGATAGCCCCTATTGGCTATTGGCTATCTATTAGCTAGCTAGCTTTCTTTGTATTTGAGTTATTTCTGGGTTGAGTGAACGCTGGTGCGTGTGGGTTCCGCTGCTCACCCACAGAAAAACTTGACCTTGAGAGTTTTGAAAGGCGCTTAAAAATGAAATGTATTATTATAAAATGACAAGAATGATGGATCCGATTGGCTTGTACACTACATGTACACGTGAACACAATGTTGACCTAATTCATTAACTTTACAATTATCATGTGTTAAACTATTATTTTGGCACATATGAATTATGTTTGAATTGATTTTTCTATGTTGGATTTTGGAACAGACGCTTTAAATGTTTGAAAAGGGGTTTTTATGTTTTGGGGTGACAGCAAAGTGACAAAATGGCCGCCCCCAGGGATGGATAAAAATGGCTGGATTTTCCAGCTTTTTAGATAATCCACAAACGCTCTGTTTATCAGAATGTTGTGTTTACACTCGTGAGGGCCCGTAGCACATTGTTTTGTAATTTTATTTCTTTTTTTATTGACTTTTTAAAATGAAAGTGTATTTTACTCCATTTTGTTTACCAGGCACTAAAAGTCAGACGTTATCTTGATGTAATTAGGAATATCTGTGTCGAGGAATGACAAGTAAACAGTTGCGTAACTTAAAAGCAAACTAAACTAAACTCACTAAGACTAAACTAACAGATTCGATTTTGACATGAGGTGAGAGCAAAGCACAGGTGTTCTGAAATCACACATTAAAATGCTAAACTAGCATTCAGCATTTTTTTTTCTCTCAGTCATCAACTTACCAGCTGCTACGGTGGTAGCCAGCAGAATTGCCGTTTTCCAAAAGTTGATCATGATTTGCCCTGTGGTCACAAACGTTTTGTAAAAAGCTATGATGCTTATAGTTAAAGCTAATGGAGACACCAAGCGAGCAATGGGCCGGCAAGTTGACGTTAGCAAAAATGTCACTTTTCAGGTTTTAGCATTTGTCATGAGGAAATAGCATGAGTGGAAGACTTTTTACCACGCCGCCCACTTGTAGTTTTTGGACTCATTTGTTGGCCGTTGCTCAATGAACCGTCATGATTGGTCTTTAGTTGAACAATTGAAACATCTCTCCAATCACCAAGTTAATATATCTCCATTCATTTAATGCACACAGAAACAAAGAACCAAGATCAAAATTATACCTTAGGGCAATTTACAATGCTCTATTAATCTGTCACACGTGTTTTTTTTTGGAATACAGTCATGGGGAAGTCATGCAAACCCACAACAGAAAGTACCCAGCCGGAATTGATCGTTTCATTATAGTGTGTTAGTTTTTATTCATTTTCATTTTACCCCCCCAAAAATCCTTAGTTTTGCCGTATTAAAAAAAGTAATTCAATAAAGTACCTTCTGTAAAGGAAACCCCGAAAGCTCATATTTAATATGAATTCATAGATATGAAAATCTTGTATAGCGTAATTGTAGTTAGTCTAACAAAGGATAGGTTTTGTTTTCCGTGAAACCCTTCCCAGCTTGTAATTGGGCAAGCGTCGCATGGGTGAAATATAATCATGACGTTTCAAGATGCTTATTTTCATTCCAAGAATAATATCACTTAAATGATTTTTGGTGTACAGCCATTTTGCATTCCAGTCAAGTCATTGAAAAAACATGAAGTCAGATTCAATTTCGTGAGGCACATTTTTAGATGTGTACGGCATACAAGAAAGTTTGTACGGGAAACGCAAAAATTGTTAAAAATAATTTTGAGATACAGGTAACATCCGAGTTACGACCGTGTTCCGTTTCGAGAAAACAGTCGTAAGTCAAACGGTCGTAAATCGAAAAGCATTCAAAATGGCCGACGCGAGGTTTGTACGACAGAATCGTATACGATGTCAATCTGTTGTAGAATTAAAAAAGGGTCTGGCGGTTGTGGTCGTTAAGTGCAGGTGGTCGGAACTCACACCGGTCGTAAATCGAATGTTACCTGTATTTTCGATTCCGTTTTCGTCATAAAATGTTAGCAGGAATGTTAATTATAACAAATGCTGCTATTGTAAAAAGTGACCACAGAAAAAACAAGTCAACAAACAAACAAACAAAAGTTCAGAGAAGACAATTTCCGGTCAAGTGGAATTTTATTTTGAAATCAGTTAAATTAAACATTTTACCGTGTTTTTTTTTTTCACTCTAATATCATTCATATATTTTTTATAAACATCATAACACAAATTCAAATTCTTTTTTTTTGCTTTGGACTATTTCAATTTGTCCATAGCAAAAAAAAAAAAAAAAAAAGCCACAATGCTCAGTTTACAAAAAAAGAACATACATACTTGATTATTGCTAGAAATATGTTGTTAAAAGTATTCATGTTTACATGTGAAATTTTGTTAATAAAATTGTGCAATGAAATATTACACGCATATTTTTTTTTCTAAGTAAGGAAAAATTGAGTCGTTAGTAATGTCACAGTGTCTTGCTGGTATGCATGTTAGCATAAAATATTTTTTTTAATTAAAAATAAATGAAAAACAGAGCGATTTTACAACATTTCCTTCAAACATCCCATTGATCAACTCCGACAATGTCACCGCAGTGCGCGCACACAAAACCATACTTTTGTTTTGTTATCATCCAATGTCCAGAGATTTTGCTCATCGATTAGCCACAAGACACCATCAAGTAAACACACGACGTCAGACGTCATCGCTCACATCACATCAAGCTTGCCCACACTGAAGCCAAGACGGCGGCCATGACGGTCACGGCGCCCGTCGCCTTGACGAACGGGGTTCCGCTCGTCTGTGCCGGGTTGCAGTTGTCCGTCGAGCAGCATTGGACTGTGGTCTGGTAGGTCACACCCAGCAGGGTGGCGTTGGTGGTTGCATTACAACTAGTCCCCTCGATGCAACCTTGTGTGTTAAAGCCCACCGATGACGAGATGGACACAAAAGCTGAAGGGACAGAAAGGGACAAATTCGG
Source organism: Hippocampus bargibanti (assembly GCF_051943395.1). Taxonomy (NCBI): domain Eukaryota; kingdom Metazoa; phylum Chordata; class Actinopteri; order Syngnathiformes; family Syngnathidae; genus Hippocampus; species Hippocampus bargibanti. Next base: position 9,134,776 of record NC_142753.1, on the reverse strand, counting down.
TTTTGGGGGGGACTTGTGGTGGACAGTGAGTGAAATGCAAAGAAAAGTTGGACCTACTGGCTTTTCCTGTGAAGCATTGGGAGGTGTTGGTGGCGCAATCCACGGAGGATGAAGAAACGCAGAAACCGAGCAAACCGAAGGAGCACTGGTTGCATGTGAGGGAATCCACTGAAGTAAAAAAAAAAAAAAAAGTCAGCTTTTTAGTCGTCAAATATGCTAATATGCATGACATACAGCACAGATGAAATTACTGTCCTCTCGGACCCAGCATGCAAGGCACTTAACAAACATACTAAACACGAAAACGGCAATTTGCCGGGAGAGGGCAGCCGCTGCATGTTCACGCTGAAATGGATCAACGGAAAATAGTCACACACAGTTATTTTTTCAACCTAAACCGTTGTCATGAGGGCGCCAGAGTGTACACTCAAATCCCTTACATCTATCTTTGTGACTGCTTTATTTCCTATACAGCAGGGGTGTCAAAGTCAAAGTAAGTTTTATAGTCAAATATGCTAATATGCATGACATACAGCACAGATGAAATTACTGTCCTCTGGGACCCAGCATGCAAGGAACTTATAATAACTTTAACAAACATAATAAACACGAAAATGCCAATTTGCCGGGAGAGGGGAGCCGCTGCGTGTTCACGCTGAAATGGATCAACGGAAAATAGTCACACGCATCGTGCTTTTTTTTCATTGATTTTTTTTGTCACTTATGACTTTAACAAACATAATAAACACGAAAACGCCAATTTGCCAGGAGAGGGCAGCTGCTGCGTGTTCACGCTGAAATGGATCAACGGAAAATAGTCACACGCATCGTGCTTTTTTTTCATTGATTTTTTTGTCACTTATGACTTTAACAAACATAATAAACACGAAAACGCCAATTTGCCAGGAGAAGGGAGCCGCTGCGTGTTCACGCTGAAATGGATCAACGGAAAATAGTCACACGCATCGTGTTTTTTTGTATTGATGTTTTTAGTCACTTATCATGACTTTAACAAACATAATAAACACGAAAACGCCAATTTTATATCATAAAAATTGCTACATTTTTCTAAATCATTCGTACTAATGGAATGTGACCGAGAATCATTAAGCATTCTTTGAAATCATGACAACATATTTCCTGTCATTTAGTTTTTGTCTATCTACAATATCTGCCGACACCAAAAACAATCCTTATCAGCAATGGACATTCTTAACATTCGGGTTACTCACCTAGCATGAAGCAAGCAAGTGCTGCCATAACTCCGATCAGGATCTTTCCCATCTTTTTGTCGTGATCTTGGTAATTGCTTCACAGAATCCTTCGCAAAAAGGGGGTCTTCACTCACCTCTCAGGCGTAAAATGGAAAAAGTGATGGACCTGTTTGAGTAAAGGGTTTTATCCCCCCCCCCCCCCCCCCCCTCCTCCTTACTTCGAAACAGGTGGGTCAGGAAAAAGGGAGGGGGGGGGGTAATACAGGGTGCGGTCATCTTTTGTGTTCTTCATGCTTTGCGTCATTGAGAATAAAGGAATGCTCAGGGTGTTGACTCTCGGGGCTCTGACGTTCAAATGACATGCATATCGTAGACGGAATGTATATAATTATATGGTATGTATATATATTAAAATGCAAAAAAAAAAAAAAACACACAACATGTTTGGCCTAAAACGATTATTTAACTTGGAAAAAAATGTTACAATATAAATAATTGTCATTGGAAATCATTGTGGGAAGAAAATGGATTACCCGTAGAAAAGCCACACACACACACACACAGGGAGAATATGAGATAACAGCACTGGAATTCAAACACTAGTGTCCTTGAGAGCTTTGAAAGGTGCTTGAAAAAAAATATATTATTATTAATTGAGCAGATGTAGGCAATCCATCAGCTATGCGTCTTCAGTTAACCTCATTCAAGACGTTTTGAAAATCTACTGCCTATCTTGTTATCTAGCTGGCTATTTAGCTAGCTACTGTATCTGTTCGCTAGCTATTAGCCAACCATTCGCCAGCTATTAGCCATCCATTCGCTACCTATTAGCCATCCATTCGCCAGCTATTAGCCATCCATTCGCCAGCTATTAGCCATCCATTCGCTACCTATTAGCCATCCATTCGCCAGCTATTAGCCATCCATTCGCTACCTATTAGCCATCCATTCGCTACCTATTAGCCATCCATTCGCCAGCTATTAGCCACCCATTCGCTACCTATTAGCCATCCATTCGCTACCTATTAGCCATCCATTCGCCAGCTATTAGCCATCCAGTCGCTACCTACTAGCCATCCATTCGCCAGCTATTAGCCATCCATTCGCTACCTATTAGCCATCCATTCGCCAGCTATTCGCCATCCATTCGCTACCTATTAGCCATCCATTCGCCAGCTATTAGCCATCCATTCGCCAGCTATTAGCCATCCATTCGCCAGCTAGCTATTTGAGGTACTTCCGTGTTGAGTGAACGCTGGCACATGTGGCTGCTGCTGCTCACCCACAGGAAAAAATACTTATCCTGTGACTGTAAAGTGACCTTAAGAGTTTTGAAAGGCGCTTATAAATGAATTTTTATTATTATTATCAGTGTGAGGCATACACGCTATTGTGTTGTGTCAAACTCGCGGCCCGTGGGCCAAGCGTGGTCCACGGGATGCTAGTTTGAGGCCCCGCCTTGATATGAAAATTTTAATTTTTTTTTAAATTTTTAATATGGATGCTATATGTGTAAGCGCTACCGCCGTGCTAAATAGTTCGGGCTGTTTCATTTGTTGGCTGATAGTTTCAGAGCACCCGGATTATAGCGGCAATGAATACACGTGGAAGAACATTATTATTTTATATTTATTTTTAGTGACTTATTTTCCACAAAGAAAATAAAATGAAATACATGACCAGGAAAAAAAACTATTGCAAAATATGGCGTATTTAACATCAGGGGTTTACTTTTAATCCACAAAATATGTCTACACTGTTCTCCGTGCAACACCCAACAGGAACGACAGGTTCTTCTTGTTGGATAGAGACTAGCAAGGCAACAAAGAAACCGCATCTCATCTGTAACCTGAGCGACACATAAAAAAAAAACTTCTTTGTTCATCAATTTGAAGACTTTATTGTATCTTCAAGGATATTCTCTTATATTCACAGAAGCTGATGAAAACACACACCAGCACAATTTGCGGAGAAATCAAAATCAAGTATCCATTGAGAGTTCGGGTGTCCATGTTTGATTTGATTTCATGATTGGGATTAAAGTTAACATTTTTGGTCGGGCGTGTTCTGTCCTGTTTGAAATTGACTCACAACAACAACAAAACACATCCGAAATCTGCAGGTACACGCAGAGCAATTTTAACAATATTAAAAAAACAAAATGGAAGACGAAGATGTCAGAAAAATATACATTTTATAGTGAAAGTGATTTTTTTTTTGGAGGGGGGGCAATATTTTCATACAAATTCAAAAGTTGACATTGTGTCAAAAAAAAAAAAAAAAACAGCCGAATCGAAGCAGTTTAGAAATCCGCAACGAGATGAAATCAGCGAGAGCCCCTCAAAATGATATGGAAAAAATCTCATTCTAAAAGATTAATTAACAACGGAGCCTTTTTCGGTTTAACCGCATGATACGGTATTTAAACCAGCATGTTTGCCAGGAACAAAGCGACGAAAGTAGCCAGGATGAGCGGCCCGCTTGAGATTGCGGGCGCGGCGTTGCACAGGTTTTGGTCGCAGCACGTCTTGGTCATCTTGTAGATGGTCGTGTTGCTGCTGGAGGGGAAATTCACATCGGCGGTAGTGCCGCAATTGGCTTTGGCAAGGCAGCCTTTCATGGTGACGTCCACGAAGCCAACTGGGGTGGAGGGGGGGGGGGGCGCATAACGAGTCAGTCAGCTTTGACACGGCAGCAGCAAATTTTGGGGAATGGCAAGTATGAACGAGTTCAATGGGTTATTTCAATGTTAGAAAAAAACTGCGGAATCTGAAAGTAATCTGGATTCGACGCATCTGAAAACCGCAGTTTACATTTAGGGCAACTGGATCAAATTAGTTTTTAAACTGCACTGTCGTCACAACTTCTGACCCCCCCTGATAAGCATTGGTAAATATAAACAACAGATCGGATTGTATATGATATCTAATATAAATTGTTGACAAATGACTGATTGGTATGCAATCCAGATTAATTTTTTAATGCTAAATCGGGTTCAATCTGTATTTGATCCAAATTTCAAATTGGTCAACAATTTTGATAGGACACTACAGTGATACCTTGGCTTACGAACTTAATTGGCTCCCAGACAGACGGTGTAAGGTGAAAAGTGTGTATCCCAGAAATTAATTTCCCATAGGAAATCATTAAAATGAGAATAATCCGTTCCCAGTTCCCCATAAAACCTAATTTTCTACTTTTCTAAGCCTTAAAACTACACAAAATAGACCTTATGTTATGTATAATAAATGTGCTATGGGATTATAATTAAAGAAATAAACTGTACAGTATAATAAAGTCATTTTATTTACCTTTGTGATGGTCGATGGCTTGATGGAATGGAGTGGCCGGTTTCATCAGCATTAAACACTTGAGGAATGCAACCTGCTTCTTTCACTATCTTGAGGAATGATCCATTGTAGGTGCTTTCTCTGTGATAATTTTATCTAGTTCCTCATCAACTGTGTTCTGTTTTGCTGGGTTGATAGCTTTTTGCATCAAGTGTCCAGATGGCTTGTGCGGGTTGTTTGTGGAGCCTGATTGATGGGATATTTTAACCTTGCAGTCTACACTCTGCCTTTGAACTATCAAAGTTGAAATCCTATCCTACATTTGCTTGTCCGTTACATCGTCGCGCCATAAATTTAGGGTCAATTTAGCCACAAATTATGAACAATTGGAATACATAAACCGATAGCTTTCAATCCTAATTACTGGCTAAAAAAGTTAACTGATCAAATCTGGTTTGAAAAATCTACAAATAACATAAAAATGTCAGATTTGAAAACAGATTAAAAAAAATACACGCCAATGCAAAACCAAAAGTCATAAAATGTAAATGCCTCAAGCGCTTGACACACTCATCTCCAATCTGCTTTCAACCAGAATGTAAATAGTGTCAAAAAGATTGACAGCTAGTACACTTTTATTTATACAAGTACTGATGCATTGAACTGATGACAACTATCATAACAGATATGCTAGCTTTACTTTTTTTTTATTATTGTTATTTGCTTATAACAACACACCACTCCACTTCTCTCCGCAGATTTTCTGACCGCTCGTCCGTGATATCGGTCACATTCTGCCATCTTACCTGCCTTCCCTTTGCCACTGAAGCAAAGCTGCCCTTCTGCACACGTCACTTTCTTTGTGATGCACAGTTTGAACAGGCCAAGAGAACACTCATAGCACTCCAGAGCCGTGCCTGTGAGAAGAACAATGAAGGGAGAGAGAAAAAGGGTGACTCAAATGTTTGCAGGAAAAAGATTTAAGACAAGTGTAAACGTCAAAATCAGCGTAAATAATGTAGCAACGCTTTAACATGGCTTCAAGGACAACCGACACCATTTTTTGTTTCATCAATACATTACGCTGGAAAAGTTAGTTTTGAAACATACTCTAACGATTTGATCGGGAGATTCCCGATTTTGACCACAATATTCACTTTATAAAGCAACTATTGACACAATACAGATAGTTCATTTGCAAGGCGAAATAAAAGAAAATGTAAAAAAAAAACGAAATATATTTTTATATAATATAATACATTCAATTTTATATAATTGAATGTATAAATAAACAATGAAAGCATTTTTCTGTGTTTTATTTCCTTCTAATTTACACTTTTGTCACGCTCACATTATTTTAACACACACCACAGAGTCGCTAGTACGAAAATCTCCCGATTTATGATTTCTGAAACCTAACATTTATGTTTTAAGGTAGAATTAAGCATTATAGCTAAATAGTATTTGACTCAGTGCCTTTATTCCGGTTTAAATGAAATGACACGCCTTGTGTAAGAATCTTTAAAATGCTGGCTGACTAGTTGACGACAGCCTTTCTCTTTTTGCCACCTTGGACTTCTTGTTCGACCGGATGCATTCGTTCAGATCAAGTTCGCTAACCGGGGGCCGTTCTGAAGCCATGACGTCATTGTTAGATCAATTAAGCAATCAACCGTGTCTTTCTCGTGTTTCTTGGCAATTTGATTTTCTTCTCAACTTTATTCGATTAACACAAGACGCAAGATGAGCCCTCCCACCCCCCAAAAAAGAACACACAAGCTTTGTGATGTTCCTCGAAATATTTTTCAACCTTTTGTCTTTCACCAAACAAACACCATCGGTAAGAGGGGCTTTAACATTTTATAATAAAAATATTTAAAAGTGAATAGGTGTTCCTTGGCGACTTGAGAATCACAAACATTTTCTGAGCAGCGATCAAATAACACTGTAAATGTATTTCAGGATTGGATGACGTCTGCTGAAATGTCAATTTAAAGTAATTATCGAATTTTGTGTCACTAAAACCTAAAGCATGAGGTTAAATAACACGTTGGGATTTAACGCTTCCTCCCGTAAAATGGTTTTCAGTGGAAAAAGTTTGGAGGCGTGGCTCTTCTCAAGGAGCGTACAAGAAGGGTTATGCTACCACCTACTGTTGAATAAGTGAACTGCTAAAACTCGAAAACAGGTTGAAGCCGAGTTTAAAAAAACAAGTTACAAAATTATTATTTAAAAAAAACAACAGGTAGCGAACACGTTTCCCGTTCAGGTCAACCTGTTGTCATTGTCAACATATCCATGAACGATGGGAAACGGGAAACGAGTGCAAACAATGACCAACTGGGTGACCATAAACGCACACAATGAGTGACAAAAAAATAAAAAAAAATATAAGTTGAAAATGAAACAACGAAGTCACGCACGCTGATAAAAACCGGGGTTGGCGTTTCTGCAATGTTCCAAGATAAATACGCATAGACAAGTCAAGCGTATAAAGTCAATAGTAGATGTTTCCATTGGGGTTTGGTGCGGTGTACACAATACGTGTTCTAGCAGTTGAAAAGCGGGGTGTGGTGGGTGACACTTAAGCTAAAATTAAATACTTTTTAATGTAAAAAAAAAATGACAATATAGCGATTCTAAGCCAAATACGAATTAGTAGTTCTTTATCAATGGGGAGAAAAACCGACTGTCGCTATGTCGTGACAACCGCGTGCCACCTCCTTTGCTAGCTTTTAATTTTAAATGAGTGGGCCTGCTTGCCCACTGTATGCATTTGTACTCATATTACACTGAACAGCTGTGAAGTGTCACTTGTCACATATTGGTGGTTGGAAAGAGTTTTTTGTTGGAGGGGAGGGCTAATATCTATCAAGTAAAGTGTCCTTGAGAGTTTTGAAAGGCGCTTATAAATGAAATGTATTATTGTTATTATTAAGATCTCTATTAGCTGTCTATCTATTTGAGGTACTTTCGGGTTGAATGAACGGTGGCGCGTGTGGCTGCCGCTGCTCACCCACAGAAAAACTTATCATGTGACTGTAAAGCGACCCTGAGAGTTTTGAAAGGCACTTAAATGAAATTTATTATCATTAAGATATCCATTAGCTAGCTAACTAGATTTCATTCTATTTATGTTACTTTCGGATTGAATGAACGGTGGCGCATGTGGCTGCCGCTGCTCACCCACAGAAAAACTTGTGTGACCCTTTAGAGTTTCGAAAGGCGCTTATATATGAAATGATTATTATTTAGGGGCAACTTTTTCTATTTGCTGTTTCATCTGGAGTGTTGAATGGCAATAAAAAGGTTACTTTGGTGCCATTTTGTGGCAGGTTGTCATGGAAACGAGGTCAAATTGAAAGACACTTATAACGTACGATGTAAATAACAATAAAAGTGAATTAGAGCTTTATTGAAACAAAAAAAGTGCTTTGCTGCCCTCTGGTGGTATTAATGTACTGCGACTATTTTTATATGTAGTATATTTCAATACAGAATAGATTTGTTTATTGATTCAAAGAACCCTCCAGAACATAACCAAGCCTCCTCAGTGTATATCAATATTTTCTTTGTACGATTCCATTTTGTGCCCGTAAACAGAGCTGACGTTGCTAAAAAGACACCTAAGATGGCCAAGAACAAATGGGACAACGGAACCCTCAAGTGGCCGTTAAATCGCCTTCAGTCACAAACCGCTATTTGAGCTTCCTATTATATCAGATAAAAGCTCAAACCATGCACCTGAGAGCACAAAAAGCAGCCATGAGTCTACAGGGGGGAGGGGGTCTTCGCTGCGAGTTAGGGTGTGGTTCGAAACAGGATACAAATAAAGCCGATGGGGTGTAGACGGGGTGGGAGGCGATGTCACACAAAAAAAAAAAACACAATAGCCAAAGAACAAATGTGACTTGTATTGTGGACTCTGCAAATCCTCCGTGGAAATGGAATGTGAGACACGGGCCTCAACTGTTATAGGGTGAGGAATTTCTCATGAGATGGTCTGACAAGTTGAGACGTGAATCAGACCTTTAAAAGTGTTTCGGGATAGCTCCTTACTGCCTCACCCCAGTGTGTGATAAATGGCGTAACAGTACTTGTGGACTTCTGTTACCTCGTCCTTGTGTCGTTCCGCACTTATTGGGAGCGGCACGTATACACGTATACGCTAGCAAAACAAAAATAGAAGCAACATAAATAGATTATATGCACTACTATACACATGGGGGATTATAAACTTCTATTGATTTGAGATATTTGTGGTACAAAACAACCATAGTTCACTTTGTAGCTAATTAGAAAGTACCTTGCGGTTGACAATGTACACAAAAAGGCACAAATTAATGTGTTAGATGTTTATCATGACGCCTGTTGAGTGTTTGTACACCCCCCACCCCCACCCCCATCCCCAAAGTCATTCACCTTGTAAAAAATATATATATTACTCTAATATTATTATCAAATAAAGTCCAATTTGCATCTCAATATATGTGACTACCAATTAGTGCATAGCAAACATTAAAGGACAACCGACGCCTCCGGACAAGTTGTGTCCATAATTTGTCAAATGGCTTCAAATGACTTCTACTGAGCGGATTTTACAAAGATTCCACGGCGTATAGTTTTATTTTACGTTTTAAGACTCGCGCTGAATATTCAGGAAGTCTTGTTTTTGAGTTGGTGACGATTCTGTTCCTTATGTGATAATAATAATAATAATAATAATAATACATATCATTTATAAGCGCCTTTCAAAACTCTCAAGGTCACTTGTCACATCAGGAACGCCCCTGACCGAGAAAGCTACACACAATGCATTTTGGGTACTTTGTTTGATCCGTGATAATGGCGAAATTAGAAGGAAAACATAAATAATGCGATGGTGAATCGTTGTGTGTTGCACCAAGACTACTATTTGATACTAGTTGACACAAATTCTAGCAGACAAATCACCCTATTTCCAACGGAGCTTGGGCGCCATCTTGTGCATTTTCCGGGAGGCTACATTGGAGTCCTGACGGCTCGAATTGATACGGGAGGACTTCTTTAATCTATTGCAAACATTTATGCTTTCCTCTTCAGAACTGTTTGAATCATATTCATAACTGGATGAGTAACAAGAAAGCATCTTCTCCGAATCTGAAGCCATTGTTTTGATTCTAGAGCAAGGCAAGACGTCCTGGCGTGACGTCACGAACAAGGGGGCGGGACCTTCTGAAACTGGCCATTTCCGGTTTCATTTTGAAGTAGTTTGGGACACTAAGTCATTTTTATTGGTGTTTTGCATTTGACTAAAAATATCATCCTGTATGTTTTGGGTATTTTAGATGCTATATAACGTTTTTCTGATGTCAGTTAGGAAACAAAAAAATGGTGTCGGTTGTCATTTAAGTCTAATGTTATCAGCACAGGTGCCATCACAGCTGTGAATAGCGAGTACACTAAACCTTGTTACGCAATGTTATGCTATGCTTGAGTACACCACACTCACACGCGCGCACACGTTCAATATAAAAGCAAATAAGACATTTCTTTTCCACATATGGATTGCTAACATTCATAATATTGATAAAGAGTGTTTTTTTTTGGATGCTAGCTGTTTCCCCCCTTTTTATTAACTCATTCACTGCCAGACGATGTGCAAAAATGTGTCCACTCCAGTGCCAGGGTTTTTGTCATTTTCACTCAAATTCCAGGACCCACAGAATATTTCGTTTTACGACTACATAAACATTAAATTCAGCGCAAGAAACTTTCGACTCTCTTCTTTCATCAGAAAAAAGTTAATTCCTAAATTATATGGGTCTGGAGTTATATGAGCTTGAAATGGGGCAAGTTGTCCAAAATACAATGCAATACATACATATTGGTTTATATAGCTGTTTAACAATTGTTAAAGCTGGAACAAAGTGCTAACATGGGGAAAAAAGGGAAATACTACCCCCTTATGGAAGGGAAAAACATTGCCAGAGGTCTGGCCAGCGCTTTATTGGCATATAAGCAAGAAAAAACCTAACTAATTAGGATAGCACTCTCCGTCATACTTTCAATTCTCGAATAAATTCGGAACATGCGACCATGTTAACTTCTAATATGTAGTTGTTGCCTGTGGAACAGAAAATGAGCCGTCATTTTCCTTTTCCACGCTGCAGGAAAATTCAACAAGTTTGAGAAAAGGAAAAAAAACTTCCATATTAAGCGAGTGTCCTGCCAGTGGTGTGACAAATGAGTCGTGATGTGATCGTTTTTGGAAAAAGCCAAAACTCATGGATATGACAGCGATATTTAATTTTGTGTGGCACTTTGTAAACAAGTGTAACTTTTATTTTCGGGTGCGGATCTGGTCAGAATGTCCAATTTGTTTTTTTTTTTTTAGGGGGGACCGGGCACCACCCTCCCCCTTGAGTGTGTACACGCCTTGACAAACACACTAAATGACACACTCCAAGGACAGACTACACCCACTTCACTTGAAAATTGTTAAATTAAGTATTACCTTGATTTTATTAGCTTCTTTTCGATTTTTTTTCTTAATTAAGTAAGCATTTTTTTCATCGTACAAAAGACTAAAAAAATGAAACATAATCGCGGGGCAATACAGTCGCAGGTTGTACCATATGAACCAAACGTGACGTAGAACCCCCCCCCCCCCCCCCAACCAAGTAAATAGGCACCAAATGTTCACAAATTGCTTACCGAGTGAAAAGCCGACTCCGACGACGAAAAGGAGGAGAACAATTCGGTTCATGTTGATTGGCAAGACGTCGACGAACTGTCAAACTGTGTGAACACAGACCGTTAGAATCAAACTTCCTCTCCCCCCCTCCAACACCATCGCCTCATTTATAATCGTGCACCCACCCATGCCAGCGTCATCGTTATCCAATAAGAGGAGGCCTTCTATGGAAAGCAAAGCAATTTTGTCCTCCTCCTCATGAACGAACTCAAAATTCACCTGTGATCATGTGACGTCACTACGTGTATGGCGGAAACTGTTTTTTTTACACATAATAATAAGAATAAATTGTATTTCTAAGCACGTTTTAAAACTAATTAATTCAGTCACAAACACATAAAAACTTCAAGTGGGGTCCATTTAAAAATTAGCTACATTTTTTTTATAATTTTGAAACGAATGTCTCAAGTAAGCACAGGTGGGTCGAGTTGTCAAAAATTGTCCTGTCGTTCTTTCAGACTGCGTTAGTCAGTCGTGGTAGTCAGCTTGTGTCATGTATCAACACAGCATGATTGTTTTTGGCCCAAACAATAGTTATGATCGAGATGCTGACACATACACGTCATGACATCCGAAAACAAGAGCACACGCTAATATTGAGTCATTGGTTGCCATGACAACAAAAATATAATTTATTTAGTCTTGTTGTTTTTTTAAAAGTGTTCAACATTTCTATGTGAACCTTCATATGTATGTTTTTTTTTTTTATTAAAATCCTATTCAATACTTTATTTGGAATATTTTGTCATGGATAACTTCCGCTTCCGGAGAAAAATCGCGAGAGAGACAGAACGAGAAATTGCGAGAGAAAGCAATTATAATCGAAACAAGTGTCATCTATCAGCTGCCAATCTGGAGGGGGTGGTCACGAAAATATAAAATATATATCTGTATATATACATATATACGATATATATGTTTGGGTCACAAGTGAGCTGGTGCCTGTTCTCGCTGAGCTACACTTTGGGCAGGTTGTCATTTAGTTGAATGGAACATATACACAAACTATTCACACCCCCATTTTAAGACAATGGACAGAAGAGTGACTCATATTATTATAAATACAATGTATTATTATTATTATATTGTTTGCATTGTATTTTTTTATCAACTTAAAAATCGAAAGCGTGTAATACGAATCGATCTTTATACTGCCCTCTGGCGGCTAAAATACACACAGCAGAGTAAGCAACACCAATGAAATGAATGCGCGTGACAAAACTAATTTAATTCTTTAATTGTATTTAATTTGGACATGTATCTTCTCATAAATTATCATCTCAAACCGTGTTTGGCAGTTTTGTGTCTAGACAAGTTGGTATTCAATCTCAAAACAGAGAGAAAAGACTTTGGGTAATAAGTCACGCGAACAGGCCTCATCTTGCCTGACGATGTTTGCCTTCAAAGTGTGCATGTGTCACAGTTTATCAAGAACGCTAAACATTTTGTCAATGACTGACAAAGCCTTGGCTGAAACAAAAATGGGGTTCTTCAAATGTGTTTGTCCACATTAGACACTCATTCCTCTTGTCGTTGTCTTGAGTTTGACAAACGATTCAGTATCCTCAGAGATTATGTAACAATCTCAGGAGTCATCGTTTTTTTTTTTCAAAACTCATTTGCTAAGAGGGAGGTTTCTCATTCCAAGACTCATATTTGTTAATGTCACTTGGAAATAAAATGTAAGATTGTAACGGAGCTAAAAAAAAAAAATAAAATAAACAAGTCACCTTTCACTTTTTCATTTCAGGATTCCGTTTCACCACCCAGAATGACATTCTGCAAATAAAAAGTAAAAAAACACATCAGATTATTTGACCATTTTCCAGATTACAAGTGGATCTATTTCATGTAGCCTCAATCTCTTGCTTCACTAGACTGGGGAATCCTTACGGTAAATAAAATAAATAAATTAATAAAAAGACATTTGGATCCCAGGATGTTCCCAAAGAGCACTTTGATGTTTAAATCTGACTCATTCTTCCCCCTCCTGGAAAATCTGACAGGATTTTGCCACACCAAACAACTCAGTCCAGCTAGTGTTTGCTGTAGGCAGCGAGCTACCCAGGGCAACCCCATCGCATACAAATCGTAATATGCTAACATTGGGTCTGTGTAAGATCTCAGTCGTACAGGAATGGTCCATCGATGAAAAGGTTTCTTCAGCCGTCATCTGTACTTCTTTGAAGGTGTCGGACGTTTCGCTCCTCATCCGAAAAGTTTCGTCAGCGAACTAAAATTTTGCTGGTAGCTCTGACCCTATATATCCTTAAAGGACAACTGATGTACAGATAAAAGTACAGATGACGGCTGAAGAAACCTTTTCATGGATCCTAACATTGGGTTGTAATATTTGTATTTTTTTGTAAAAAAAAAAAAAAAAAAAAGAGCATCACATACTATGGAATTAAATGGCAAAAAAAATATTAAAAGAACAATCAACCTTTATTGAGATGTCCTAATCAGGTTCACCCTTCCCAAGCAGCACAGAGTAGGGAAAATAAACAGAATGTTCAAGTGTGGGTACATAAATATGAATTCACTTATATGTAGTGAAACTTGGGGGGTGGTAGGGGGGTAATCCCACTCAAAACAAGAGAAGGCACGAGCAAGCGAAGGGAAACAAGTCGCGTCGGCCTGTTTTTACAAAACAAAAACGGCAGCTGGTGCTTTTGGCTATTGCTAAACTTCAAAACAAATCCCGAGTTGCAGCAGTGAAATCAGTGCTCAGCTGCGGTATCTTTAATAATCTTTTATTTTGAAAGAACATAACATGACGGGGATTCCGGCGGGTTAGATATGAAGCTAATGTCCGTTTTGTAGCCTAGCATAAAAATTGGAAACCAGCAGTCAAGTATTTATTGCATTTGGGTTGTTCCATGCATTTAAAAATCACTTATTTAAGAAAATAAAATACAGATGTAGCTGTAAAAAAAAAAAAAACCATGTTATGTTGTTTAAGCCAGCGATTTCCAGCTGGTTTCCATGTTATGCTAATTGGTGGCTCATTTTATCTGAAAAAAAACCAATAAAATGCTAAGTGTGAAATTAACAAGCAATGGGAGGTTTGGGGAGAAATAAAAATAATATGAGGTTTAAATTGCTGGCGGCCATGTTTGTGGGGGCAAAGGATAGAAACCGTCAGTGATTCTTTACCAAATTGTGCCAACGGTGCTATTGGTTGAAATTATTTGTTAATGGACTCTTTGGCACATCAGTTAGATAAGCAGAGTTTGAAGGATACTAAATATATACTAAACCACAAAAAAAAAAAAGTTTAGTACGATGCACCTCAAAGTTGACCTTTGACCTCTGCAAGGTGAACCAGCTGTGAATATCCAGTTTGTGCAAAAATGGGATTAAAACATCAGTCATGTGTATTCAGATGGAGACATAAGTTGATATTGATTCCACCAGAAAGCTTAATTAAGAGGTATACCTTTTTGAGAGTCGTCATTTTTTGTCTCTTCATTGATTTTTTTTTTTAATATGCCCATTTATGTGACTTATATGGCTGTGCATTCACATCTCGCTCACCCTCAAAAATCATTCTATTTATGATAACATTGATTTCAATTCCTTTAATCTACCCCCCCAAAAAAATAATACAGTCCTCAGAGCAGGGGGAGGGGTCACTTGTGCGTCTTTCTGTAAAACACAGGTGACCCTTCACCTCTTTTTTTTTTTTTTTTTTGTCAATATCCAACGCCCATTCGTACGAGTGGGAGGTCCGCTAACGGATGGCTTTGACGGGGCTCTTGAAACTGGAAGCGGCTTGGAGTTGCAGCTGGTAGGCCATCGGGTGGATCTTGAACCCGTACAGCCTAGAGAGAGCCATATATGAAATCCTTGAACATTAAAGACAAATAACGCGTTTGTCAAATAACACGAGTCGAAACGCGGTGAGGGAGGCGTAGGAGGGTGGGGGGGGGGGGGGTGGCTTCCTTTCATCGTGGGATTCTTATGTTTGATGTCTCTCTGCTCCAAAGTGGCATGACAACATCCTCATTCGGTTGTCGAGACAGCGATAAACTTGAGACAAAGGGACAAATGAGCTCATAAATGAAATGTATTGTTATTAGTATTATTATTGAAAAAAAAATGCCTGAAATAGTATAAAAACACAAGCTTTAATTCATGGTAATAATAATTATTATAATGATAATACATTTCATTTCTAAGCGCCTTTCAAAACTCTCAAGGTCACTTTACAGTCACAGGATACGTTTTTCTGTGGGTGAGCAGCGGCAGCCATGCGCGCCAGCGTTCACTCAAACCGAAAGTAACTCTGATAGAAAGCTAGCGAGCTAATAGATAGCTAATAGATAGTTAGTGAGGCCTTCACTCAACCCAGAAGTAACTCTAGATAGAAAGCTAGCTAGCTAGCTAATAGACAGCTAATAGAGGGCTAAGTAACTTGGATAGAAAGCTAGCTAGCTAATTGATAGCTAACAAATAGCTAAGTGACTCGGACAGAAAGCTAGCTAGCTAATAGATAGCTAAATATCGCTAGCTAGACCTTCACTCAACCCGGAAGTAACTCAGATAGAAAGCTAGCCGGCTTATAGACAGCTAATAGATAGCTAAGGGACTCGGATAGAAAGCTAGCTAGCTAATAGACAGCTAATAGAGCGCTAAGTAACTCAGATAGAAAGCTAATAGATAGCTAATAGATAGCTAGCGAGGCCTTCACTCAACCCGGAAGTAACTCAGATAGAAAGCTAGCCAGCTAATAGACAGCTAATAGATAGCCGAATGACTCAGATAGAAAGCTAGATAGCTAATAGATAGTGTTGGGGTAGATCAAAATAAACCCATTAATAGCTAACAGATAGCTAGATAGCCCTTCACTTCAAGTAACTTAGATAGAAAGCTAGCTAGCTAATAGATGGCTAAGTGACTCAGATAGCAAGCTAGCTAGCTAATAAACAGCTAACAGATAGCTAGGCCTTCACTCAACCCAGAAGTAACTCAGATAGAAAGCTAGCTAGCTAATAGACAGCTTATAGAGCGCTAAGTAACTCGGATAGAAAGCTAGCTAGCTAATAGATAGCTAACAGATAGCTAGCTAGGCCTTCACTCCACCCGGAAGTAACTCAGATAGAAAGCTAGCTAGCTAATAGATGGCTAAGTGACTCAGATAGCAAGCTAGCTAGCTAATAAACAGCTAACAGATAGCTAGGCCTTCACTCAACCCAGAAGTAACTCAGATAGAAAGCGAGCTAGCTAATAGATAGCTAACAGATAGCTAGCGAGGCCTTCACTCAACTTGGAAGTAACTCAGATAAAAAGCTGACCATCCGATATCACCACAATGGATTTCGCGCAACTCTGTAACCTGATAAGGCGATAAGCTGTCCACTGTAGTAGCAGCTGTCCCTCAAAAGCTTAAACAACGATGTCACTTCAGGATTTTTTAATCAGCGCACAATCTTCGCATTCTATTTTTGACCTCAAATATTCATCTTGATTAATTTCGGGGGATTATTTCAAGGATTCAGTGTTATTTAACCACAAGTGAGACAAAGTCACGTTTGACTGACCTTGGGACAAACTGATTGGCGGGTCTCTTGGGCCTGTTCTCGGGGTGAACCATGAACAGCATGTGAGGGAAGCCCGTGCCAAAGTAAGCTCCGTCTGTGTGGTGGTGCCTGGAGGATTTGGGGGTGTACACGTCCATGCATTTCGGGCAGTATAGCTTCACCATGGCTTCTCCTGGAATGTCTGACAGGCCTGCGGGGGACGGACGGCCGGCCGGACGGATGGACCAATGTTCATTACCAATGACAAAATCAAATCAAATGAAAAGTTCCAATCAAAAAAAAAAAAAATCTGCCATCATCTCAAATGTGCTTTTTTTTTATAAACACAAAGCATTTACAGTGATACCTTGGTTTACGAACTTAATTGGTTCCCAGACAGTGTGTAAGGCGAAAAGTGTGTATCCCAAAAATATATTTTCCATAGGAAACCATTCAAATGAGAATAATCCGTTCCAAGGTCCCCATAAAACATAATTTTCTACTTTCTAATTTTCTAAGCCTTAAAACTACACAAAATAAACTTTATTCTATGTATAATAAATGTGCTATGGTATTATAATTAAAGAAATAATAAAAATAAAAATAATACATTTAATTTACAAACGCCTTTCTGGACACCCAAGGACACTTTACAATGGATGGAGTGGCCGGTTTCATCAGCGTTAAACACTTGATGAGGAACGTAACCTTCATCTTTCACCATCTTGAGGAATAATCCCTTGTAGGTGCTTTCTTTGTGATAATTTTACCTAGTTCCTCATCAATTGTGTTCTGTTTAGCTGGGTTGGCTTTTTGCATCAAGTGTACAGCTGGCTTGTGCGGGTTGTCTGTGGAGCCTGATTGATGGGATATTTTAACCTTGCAGTCTACACTCTATCAAAGTTGAAACTCTCTCACTGTCGTCTGCCTGTCTCTTTAATGTTTCAACCACCCCCCCTCACTGTTGCGTTCTTGACCAATCACGTGGCTTTAACCGAAGAGGGGAATATAGGACAAAAACAGTCGGCTGCCATTTTGTTGTTAGAAGAATGGGCGCGTTCGCGAACGTCACATCACTCATTGAGGCAGCTGCGTGCACGAAAAAAAGTTTGTATGCCAAGGTAAAAAATTCATAAATTTAACGTCCGTAAACCGAAAAGTTCGTAAGCCAGGCAGTTCGTAAACCGAATTATCACTGTAGTTTGTTTACGCACCTATGGGAAGCATCGTCTGATTCTCACAATAGACACGAGGACAATAGCCGAAGTCACCCTGTTGATACTTCTCCAACTTTAAAAAATAAAAGAGAAGAAATGACCAGGATCAGCATTGTCGTCAATCAAATATGCTTTTTTATACTTGCACTATGTAAAGTTCTTTTTAATGAAACATTTTTCCACAGATAAACATTTCAGTCTTTTGACATTTCTATATGCATAGAATACTGTTTTTATATTTTCATCCCTTTTCAACTTTGCTACTGTAGATTAACAATTTCCCCATTGTGGGACTATTAAAGGCTTTTTGAGTCTGATTTCTGATCTGGCGTCGTGACAAAAGAATGTACCGACATCAAGTACAGTGCATTTATTTACATTTAATCCATTATCAGAATCAATTTGCTCTCACATTATGTTGACTTAGAGCTATTATCTCCAAATGCTTTTAAGAACGTTCCATCTTATTCCAAAGGACACCTACCATCTGCGCAATGCCTCGATTGGTGAGGATGTAACGTGCGTGGATGAGGCCGTACAGCATCTCGGCCGCCTGCTCGATCAGGTCGCTCTGGTTGGGATTGTCCTCCAGTTCCTCATCTGCAGACATTTTGGATGTAGGTATAGGAAATGGGGGAAAAATGGGAGAATAACAGTAATAAGCACAGCCCGAACCTCAGCAAATGTGAGAATGGAGTAGGAACATAACGGTAGAGTAAAAAAAGAATTAACAAGGCACCTGGTTCAAGGTCTAGAATCATGTCAAGAGCCTGGCGATAGTGGGGAACTTGCTCATTGAGGCCCGTCAAGTTGAACTTGTCCTGGATGTAATCTTCGTCCACCTGCCAATCAAATACCAACATCAGTCATTTGCTCAGAATGTACCTGAGACATATTAGCGCACAGGTTAGCTTTTATTGCAGCAATTTTACATTAAAATAAGAATATGTGCGCTGAGAAAATACATTATGACACAAATCGGGATTGCACCGCACGGCATTTAAAATGTCACGGTTAATTCAGTCGTGAAAAAAAGAATAAGAACATAAAAAACAGCAAAAAAAACACTTATTACCTCACAGAAAAATTCATTCCCCCTTAGTCCACAGAACCAGGAGATCCATGACACTTCCTCTGAACTGCTCATTTCTAAAGACCTGGTAGAGAATTGAACACGCATTGATTTTATATTACAATCTATTGGTGTCCATATTGATAAAACCGCACAAACGCGGTTTCATGCAAAACTGGTAATTTGTGATTCAATTTGCAAACGCTGACGAGCTAAAGATTGATGCTAGGCTAACTCTCAAGTTATTCTTAGCCACTGTCATAAACAATTCGTGATCGTAAGCAAGAACATACTCGGGCATTCATAGAAAATCAACTCCAGCGTCCAATTTTTAATTTAAAAAGCAGTTCTACACTGCAGTGTGAATATTTTTAGAGCAGGCTCGAGCTCATCAAGCTAATACGAACCAGCAATCGACCTCAATCAATATGGCGTATCGTTGGTGTGCACGTAATAGTAGTAGTTTCCATTTTTGTAACTTTTTCAACGTCTCAGGATATATACATGCAAAAATTAGTGAGCACTTACCCAGTTTTGTACTTTTATTTTAGGCAGAAGGAAAAATGCGTGCGATCAAAACAACGTAGCAAGCTATCGGGTTTAAATAAAATGGACACCAGCTAGCAGCTCAGGACGTTCTTCTTCTACTTCCGATGCTGATTGAGCACTTCCGCCACATGGTGGCGAGTTGGGGTACTGTAGTTTGGCTTCGAAGAAAACCCTGTCCTGTTTTCAACGCGTCACTCTTGATATAAAGCTTTCATGGCGGATTTGTGATGTGATAAATATTACGTCACGTCGCTTTTGTTATACGTACACACTGGACTCTACAATTAGCACAGGAGGACTATTCAATTACAAGTATTGTGTGGTGGCATGAAATACACCGTGATGTCAAAAATAACATGCAACATTCTTAAATGACAACCCACACCATTTTTTGGTTTCCTAACTGACATCAGAAAAACGTTTTATAGCATCCAAAATACCCAAAACGCGCAGGCTGATATTTTAGTCAAATGCAAAACACCAATAAAAATGAGTTAGTGTCCCAAAACTACTTCAAAATGACGTCGGAGATGGCGAGTTTTAGAAGGTCGCGCCCCCTTGTTCGTGACGTCACGCCAAGACATCTTGCCTTGCTCTCGAATCAAAACAATGGCTTCAAATTCGGAGAAAATGCTTTCTTGTTACGCATCCAGTTATGAATATGATTCAAATAGTTTAGAGGAAAGCATAAATGTTTGCAATCGATTAAAAAAGTCATTCTGTATCATTTTGAGGCATTTGGACTGAAATGTAGCGTCCCAGAAAATGCACAAGATGGCGCCCAAGCTCCGTTGGAAATGGGCTGATTTGTCTGCTGGGAATTTCTGTCAACTAGTATCAAATAGTAGTCCTGGTGCAACACAACGATTCACCATCGCGTTATGTTTTTTCCTTCTAATTTCGCCATCAACACGGATCAACACGAAGTTTTCAGACCAAACAAAGTACCCAAAATGCATTGTGTATCGCTTTCTCGGTCAGGGGCGTTCCTGACGTGACGTCATAAATCGTCACCAACTTGAAAACAAGACTACCTGAATATTCAGGGTGATACTTAAAACGTAAAATATAGCTATATGTGGTGGAATCTTTGTAAGATACACTCAGTATAAGTCATTTGAAGGGATTTTTCGGCTGTCCTCTAATCAAACATGTCCGACCTGCACAAAAAAAAAAAGATAAAAACACAAGTAATAAGACATCTAACTCCATATTTCCATTCAATCAAAAGTAGTTTATTTTACTTTGCCTTCTCTTTATAACTTTATTATAATAAGACACTTCTCTGCTTGTACATTGCTCCCTTGAACTAAAAATGGCAACATTTGTTGGTGGGAATGTAAGTTGGGGTTGACAAAAAAACTTAAACATACCAATATACATACATGTGCATATATTACGGCTCCGTTAATAAAAACCATAACTTCTAAAACATAATGGACCACTGCAGGTACCTTGGTAATGCTTGAAACAGTACAATCTTTTTGAGTAATTTCCATACACTACTTTTTTTTTTCAATTCTCGAAGCGTGGGTACATACAATAATGTGCACATCAATATCAAAGAGTTAAGGAGGAGATTGAAGGACTCTTCATAGTACAGCCAGCGATGCAGAAAAACCAGTGACAGGCAAGGCAGGCCGCCGCACACATTGGTTGTGTATTCATGCTCTTTTTAAGTTCTCGTGGAAAGAAGATGCATGGCTTTTTTTTGCCCGCTTATGTACTGTATTCAACGCAAAAAAAAAAAAAAAGAAAAACGGCGATTCCCCTCACCGTGTGTTTTGATGTACTGTATTTAGGCAGAGCTAAATACTTCTTGAAAGCAGCAGCTTTTGATGACATTGGTTCAATCAAGTGTTGGGAGGTGAGAGGTGGGTGGGAAACAAGGCAGAAAGTGCTCGTCGTTCCCATTTTACAACAGATACCAGAAAAAAAAAACATACATACGTCAAACAATTCTCACACGCTTACAAATCACCCCCCCCCCCCCAAAAAAAAAAAAAAAATGCCCAACTCGCACAACATGTTGAATTGTTAACTGTCAGTAAACAAACAAAAACCCCAACTTACAGCAGTTGAATTGATGCAGAGGAATTAAGTCCACCGGGTTGTCGAACCGCATAGACAACAAGTGTTCCAAATTGAATATTTCTTGAACAAATCCAATCCTGGTTGGTTGAATATTTTGTGATCCGTAACAGCTGAGACCCCCCCCCCCCCCCCCCCCGCCCCCATCAGCCATCCTGAGAGTACTTTGAAAACAAAAATAATACCATTCCCGTCAGATAAGCCATTTTTCCTGCTAGTCTTTGTTGTAGTGAAAAGTCCCCAAAATGGTAATAATAGCACAGGTTGCATCACAACATGCACGATAGCAGAGGAAATGTAATACTCAAATTTATATCTTTGTACTCTGGGCCCAGACAGAGTACCTGTCTTTTGTTGTATCACATATAACTTTGCTTGATGACATGAAAAAAAAAATACATTTGAAAAGGAAAACATGTTTTTTTTTTTACCCCCCGCCCCCCCTCAATATATTTAACCGGAGTGCTTGTTAGTTCATAAAAGCCAATCTGAAGCGTTTCTAATGTTATCAATTGACAATTTGTGACCTTTTGTTGTTCCTTCTTTAACTTGCTTACTCCTCGATAAAACATACATTGAACACACTTGAAATGGAAGAAAAAAAGAATTATTCAATTAAAAAAAAATGCAAATATCAGAGGAGAGAATGTTGAAAATAAAAAAAAAAAGCTGTCAAGTAATAAATAAATAGTCAGATTAGCCAAATAGTGGAACAAAAAGGAACTTTGATGTCCATTGGGGGTTATTTTTTGGGGTGTGCAGAAATCCTGCAAATGATGCTACGGTAAGGCTAAAGAAAGCCTTTATTTCCTTTACAATGAAAAAAAAAAAAAAAAAACGGTGGATCGAAATGAAGTTTTAAAGCATGTTGACATAGAAAAAAAAACAAACAAACAGCGCCTACACAAGCAACAGGATGATGATATAAAAAGAAGAAACTAGAGATGTAGAACAGGAATTAGAGTACACGGGGTGCGAGCAAAGTTTCTGTGCAGGAAAACTGGAAAATTCATAGCTGGGAGAGACAGAAAATGTAAAAATAAGAATTCGTAAGGGCTTTTTTTTTTCACAAACAAACAAACAAAAAAAAACACGCATAACAACTCTCGTGTGGTTCAAATTGATTTTTTTTTTAGAATTTTTAATGATACACTGCTAACGTTCTTATGAGGCTAAATCTGAGCTAATCCCCCCGTCGTTTGTAAAAGGGGAAAAGCAGTGTAAGAAGTGGACACCACCAAAAAAATGTAGTAGAAATAAACACAAAAGGGTGCATGATTCGAAAAGTTTGCCCAATTGAATATTTAACTAAATTCCATCTCACAATTATTTCACATCCACGCGACGTGTTTTGATGATGTCATTTTGATGCGTAGCTTACGTGAATTAAGTTAAAATGTGCACTTTTGTTGTAGCGCGACATGAGTGTTGGAGCCATTTGTTTTTGGTTTGTGGAAGGGAAAGAGGAACAGGAAACGGTACAATGGATAGTCAGACATAAACCCAATAGAGAACGTGTACGAGGAAGGACGATGCAAAAGGGGGAGAAAGTTGACCCAGGAGTGGGAATTCCGTCTCCATTTTACTGTACGATGCACAAATATGTCAAGGGGGGCGGGGGTAAACATGTAATCATCAAAACGTGGGTTTAAAAACAGAAGAGGTTGAAAGTGAGTGCAGTTCGGCCGAAATGTTTGTATTTTTTTTTTTTTTTTTAAATATCCCAATCACTTCCTATTTTTAGGGGAGGGCCAGTTGCCTCGTTTTTCTCCACGGTTGCCGCCACCGTTTCCCGTCCCGCCGCCGCCGCCGCCGGGTGGACCTCGAGGGCCTCTGCCGCCGCCTCCTCCGACGTTCACCCTCCGGTTTTGCCTTTCCATGCCGGGACGTTGGCTTGAAAAGCTTCTTTTATTGGCTTGAGGCTCCTTCCCCGCAATGTCGCGCTCGCCGCCGCCTCCCCGCCGCCGCCGCCGCCCTTCCCGAAGTGGTGATGATGGTGCGAAGAAAACGGCTTCCCTCCTCCATCTTTGTCTCGGAACTCGGTGAAGTCGCTGCTTTCGGAGGCCGTTTCCCATTCCTCGTTGGCTTGGTCCGAGTTCTGGTTGGTGAAATCCGGGGATTTGGCTCCGTGGCTGCGGTGGTGGGCGGGGCCTGCGCCGCCCTGGTTGAAGTGCTGATGGTGGTGGCTGTTTGAGTTGCCGAGGTGCCCGCCGCCGCCATTGTTGTTGTTGTTATTAGCCGTTAGCGTGGCGCTATGGTTGGCGTTCTGCGCATTATTAATCAGCGCGGTGGCGACGGCGGTTCCGTTACTGTCCTGAAGCGAGTTGACGGAAGGCGAGGAGGGCCTCCCACCCCCGATCACGCCCACTCCGCCGCCGTTGATCCGCGCCGCGTTCTCTCGTTCCTTCAGCCTGCGGAAGCGCGGCGGCTTGTCTTGCTGATGCTGGAAACGCATGTGACGGCGACGCTTGGGTCGCTCAAATCCGCCGGGGGGGAATCCGCGGTTTACGGCGACGGGGGCCGAATTTGGCGTCGGGTTGGTCGAAGCTTGTTGGTTTGGAGCCGTTCCGCTATCGGCGGACGTTTGAGTGGACGGCGCCGCAGTCTGGGGTGCATTGGATCCGTGAGCTTGATTTCCGTCGGCCATCTTGTCCTTCTTGTCCAAAGGAGGCCCGCCCCTGCCCGAGTCTTTGTGCCCCGAGGTTTGCGTCGGGGCCTGCTGCCTTCGCGCAGAGTTCGTCTGCCTTGAAGGACCCCCGTGAGAAGCTGAACTGGCGGACCCTCTGGCGGTGGACCCCCCGGCCGGTCCTCCAACATGGCCGCTATTCCTGTAGATGCTACCTCCACCTCCTCCGCCGCCGCCGCCCCGGCCCCTCCTTGACGGCACCCCCCTGGGGGTAAAAACTCGAGCCTGTGAGCCTCTTGGAGGCGCGGTGTTGTCGAAGCCGTTCTTGGCGTTGCTTTTGTGGGCGTCATCCTTGTCCGAGCTCGCTGCGCTCTCGCTGCCCGTCTCGGAGCCCCTCTCTCGTCTCCTCTTGGGGATTTCCTCGTATTCGGAGCCCTCGCTGCGCGTCTCGCTTCGATTCCTGGCCCTGGCCGGGTTGTGACGGGGTCGGGGTCGGTCTTGGCCATGGCGGCCGCCGAGTCCCTCGGCTTTTGAATCGTGATGGTGGTGGGCGACGGCGGCGACGGCGGCGGCGCGATAGTCTCGGCCGCTCCTGCCGGCCATTCTGCCGCGGTTGGCGACGCCCGGGCCGGCGGCGGCCGTGTAGGTGCCCCTGTAACCGCGACCGCGGCCGTAAAACTCTCCGCCTCGCCCGCGGTTGCCTCTGGGGGCTTTGTTGGAGACGGCGTGATTCTGGGAATTGCCGGCTCTTCTCTCAAAGGAACGGTCTCTGTCCCTCCGAGACGAGGATCCTGGAAATCCGCAGGAATCTGCGTCTTTGGGGGCTCTCCCCGACCCGCCGCCGCCGCCACCTCCTGATGGACGTTCTTTGCCGCCGTTCCGGGGTTTTATTATCACTGGAGGGTCTTCTTTCCCAGATGGAGCTGACGCGTTCTGTGAAGAAGAGGCATCCTGCTTTATCGAGCTAGCTTGGCCACCATCCTTCTCTTTATCCTTGACAAAGCCGTGGTTTGATTTCTCTCCCGCGTCAACGTCTCCCTCTTTCTTAATCTCTTTCGTCATCGGCTTCTTAATCGGACCCGCCCTTTTGTTGGGTCCGGCCTGGCTGGCGGCCTTGTGCTCCGATGGAGCGTGAGCTTCATCACCGCCACGGGAATTGTTCCCACTTCCTGCGTTGTTGCCCCTTCTGCCGCCCGCATTGACGCTACCGGGTCGAGGACCCCAATGGGTCTCGGTTTTATGATCCCGCACCCCTCTTTGGTTTGACCTCGGATGCGAATGGTGTTGGGTCGGAGGGTGACTTCCATGTTGAGCGGGTGGTGGGCTCGAGGTCACGGAAGCGTGCGGCGCGTATCCAGAGCCTGTTTTCTCATGTTTGACATGACCGCCGCTACTTCTTTCGCCGAGATTTTGCACTGCGCCAGCTTCGCCTTCCCTGTGAGAATGATGATGATGCAAAGTAGCCTTGACGCCGCCATCTTCCTTGTGAGAAGCAGAAGATGAAGATGAGGAGCACGAGGATGAGAGTGAGGGCTGGTGAAGCGGCGGAGACGGGTTGGTCTTCTTCAGAGGGCCCTCGGTGACTCTGTTCTCCACCTTATGTGATTGGACAGTGTAGTGATGCTGTTGAGGGTGATGGTTTGCATGGTGGTGGAGGTGGGAGTTGCCTTCCACATTCGGGTGCGGGTCTGCGCGGCCGTTGCGATCGTAATGAGGGTGCGGCGGCGCCCCCCACAGCTGGCCCGACTGAGGTCCCCGAGCTTGGACATCATCTTGATTGGTGAAGCCGTGGGAGTGGGTTCCCCTTTCACCACCTCTTTGTTGTTGATGGTGCGATGTCATCCTTGCACCTTGATCGGAAAAATTATTATAGTTGCCCCGCCCGCTCATGTAGTGATGAGGTGGGTGGCTGCTGGCCGGCGCGTTAAGAGGCGGCGGCGTCTGGTTCGACGGCCCGGAACTTGCGTTGGGCTGCTTGATGGGACCCAATCCACCTTCTCGTAGGCGGTGTGGGGGAGTGTCACTCCTGAAACAACAAAAATGAACCAGATGGGATGATAGGATTGTTAAATTACTACATGAAAAATGACATCCAATAGAATCGAAGGAATTCTATCAGAACTCCACCCCATACCTTGGCCCTTTGGTTACATCCTCCTCCTCTGACGTCTGCCTCTGCCTCAGAGGGGGATTTATACCGCAACCTTCTCCTCCGCCAGGAAATACCTCAGGCCCCCAAGCCAATTTGGGATCATTCGGGGGAGTGACACGATGAGGGTGCCCTGGATGCTGTTGTTGACGATCAAAGGGATCTGATCCAGATCCGCCCGAATCAGACCGCTCACGTCCAATCAGCCCTGATGATTAAAATTGCTTTAATGACATCGCTAAAATGATCCAAACGGATATCCAGTGATACTTCAGCTCACGCA
Organism: Hippocampus bargibanti; assembly: GCF_051943395.1. Taxonomy (NCBI): domain Eukaryota; kingdom Metazoa; phylum Chordata; class Actinopteri; order Syngnathiformes; family Syngnathidae; genus Hippocampus; species Hippocampus bargibanti. Next base: position 9,108,027 of record NC_142753.1, on the reverse strand, counting down.
CTTAATTGCTTCCCAGAAAGTGTGTGTAAGGCAAAATGTTCGTCTGCCGAACATTTATTTCCCATAAGAAACCATTAAAATGAGAATAATCCATTCCCAAGTCTCCATAAAACATAATTTTCTACTAAATAAGCCTTAAAACTACACAAAATATACCTTATTTTATGTATACTAAATGTGCCATTGTATTGTAATTAAAGAAATAAACTGTACTATATAATAAAGTCGTTTTAGTTACCTTTGTGATGGTCATTGATGTAGTTGCCTCTTGATGATATCCGAGGGAAGTTGCTGTGCTTTCTCGGCATTAATACACTCACTCACACTGACCCCTGCTAGCTGCTTTTCGTTAATCCAAATCAACAGAAGTTTTTCAACCTTTTCTATTGCCTGAGACCGATGCTGAGACAACACAGAAACACCCTTAGCCACACATAGCAATGGGCAACTTAGCGTACTGATACTGGGACGCTAAGTCACACAAACGCATACCTCGTTTGTGTTTTTCGATGATCTCTTTCTTCTGCTCGACCGTAATTTTCTTTTGTGTCATCTTTGGCTTAACACTGGTTTATGGTGGGGTCTTTTTCGGTCCCCAAAAAAAAAGCAAAAGTATCCACTCGATAGCAAACCACGTATGCACTCAGAGAAAGGGTGTGTGGAAAAGTAGTGGCGCCATGTATGTTTCCCGAAAACTAGTTTGTATGCCAAGATTATATTCTCACAAATTCAATAATTGTAAAGGCAAAACCTTTGTTAGCTAAAGCGTTCGTAAACGAGGTATCACTGTATTTTAAACATTTCCCTACCTGACGGATGCATCCCAGTGGAGTAAAAGTCCATAGGCGGGCGGCCCTGAATCATGCGAGGATCCATATAGGGCATCATCATCCAGCGTGGATCAAAATTCATCGGAAGTGGACGAACTAAGTTGCCGGGTTGATATAGTGGTCCGCCCTGCTTAGGTCCAGGTCCTGGTTGGGGTGTTGATACTGGCGAAGGACCCTGCGGTGCTTGGGGTTGAGGAGAAATCTGGCTTTGGGATGCCTGGTTATGCTGCTGTTGCCACTGCTGCTGCTGCTTCAACAGCTGCTCCTAAGCAAAGTCAAGACAAGCGTCGTTCGCGTTATAATCATCATTTTCTTCACTTGTTGCCGTTTACTGTTAAACGCGACATAGGGTGGCTGATTTTGTTCTGTAATGGTGCCGTTTGTATCATATTTGATATGCGAGTTTCTGAGACCGATATCTTACCAAACTTTTGTATATGATCAAATACATGTATTCTGCCATCTGGTGCATGATCATGCCTCTCGTCTACAGTTTTGTTTTGGTCATTTCCAACATGGTTGCTCCCAGTGTATCATCATGCTTTTGGGTTTTTCAGGAAAATCATTTATCATTTTTGAGAAGGTAGAGTGAGAATGACATCTATTATTTCTTTATTGATGTTATGTAATCCTGATCTTTGGTCATAAAACGTGCATGGTTTCATCTGTGGCTAAACAGACAATAGTGCATTTATAAAAATCAATTCCCACGGTCATTTCCGTACCTGCTGCTGCCTCTGAAAACGAGGTGGGAGGGACTTTTGGTACTTGGAGTAACCCTGACCCGGAGGAACGATTGCTTGACGGCTTGATCCTCCTCCAATGCTTTCGGGCTTCACTGGTTCGGCCCCTCTTTCACCTCCACTTCCTGTGCGTATGTGAGGAGTGCAGGCAGTTTCCTCTTTGTCGACTGGTGAAGGTACTTCCAATGCAGGCGGCTGTGTCATAGCTGGCTGAGGACCATGCTGGACATCTAAAGGGCAAAGAAAGTGGTTTAGGTAAGGTTTTTGCCCTTTCTCAGATGTCCAAAATAATGATTCAGACCGGTCTTTAGAATGCATCACGTGATGTACCTGTGTTTGAGTCGTAACTACTGTTGCTGTTCGCCCGCTGTCTGTCGCTTACGACAAGCCCTGCGCTGGACTGCATTGGCAGCACAGGAGACTCTTCGGTGTCGACGCACGGTGAAGGCGGCTGGCTGATGTTGGGAGAAGATGCAGAGGCCGACAAAGATGGACTGGGACAGCCAGCGGTGGCCGCTGTCGAATTCCCATCGAGGCTGGGTGTCTTGCTGCCGCCGCTCCCTCCCACGTTGCTGCTTTGCTGTTGCTGCTGCTGTTGCTTCTCATCCAGCTTTTTCAACTTTTCTGCACAGGCCGCGCGTCTCTCTTCTTCCATGCGCCGTTCTTCCTCCTCGCGGCGCCGACGGGCTCGCTCTACGGCGGCGGAGATCTCAGTGGAAGATTGCTTCCTGCGCTGACGCCACGTCTCGTCCTCGTCGTCCCCTGGGACCCCGTGGACCAGCAATCCGGATTGGGGAGGAGGGGTTGGTCCTCCTGCGGCCGGTTGATGCTGGGGGTGGCCTACTTTTCCGCAACCCATTGATGCACCCTGGTTGTGCGAACGGTCCTGAACAAAGTGGGAAAAATTATAATCATCATAGTCAGGATTCTTTTCACCTTTAGATCTTTGCATTATTAAATATTGAAGCCGTTAAATCTATGAAAAAAAATAAAGTGGAGAACATATTTCTGTCAAGCCTTACACTATTAATATGCAGGTATGCCGACATCCATACCCCAAAAAACGGACAGGGAATTTAAATGTGTAATTCTTGTTAATTGGGCCCTATTTTTTTTATTTTTATTTTGCCACTAACCTAAACAAAGATCTATTTACCTGGTGGTTGGATGATGCTCCTTGGCTCCCCTCAGTCCACCCTGGCTTGACGGAGAGAGTCTGTAGGCCATCCTCAGGGTTGGAGGGAGGGCTGTGGCGGCTCTCTCCACTGCTGTCGGAGGCTCGAGAGCATGAAGTTGCAGAAGGGGCCTCTTGAGATTTCTGCTGCTCACTAACAGATTAAAAAAAAAAAAATAGTTTCAAACCACAACCAAATTTGCTATTATTTTGGTCACAAACTGACTTGGAGTCATTCTTGCTCTCCGTTGCGTCCTCGTCCCCCTCGTCGTCTCCTTCGTCGTCGCTGAACTTCAATTTGGCGGAGTAATCAATCTCCTCGTGTGCCCCTGTTAAAACAAAATAAGACTAATCATTATTCCAAGCAGCAATTGGACAAATGGACCCTTTATTTGTGTGCACACAATAAACGCCTGTACAATTTCTAAGTCAAAACAAAATGAGTTAACAGGTTTCCTCGAAATACTTTTAAATCTACACCAAGGTTCCAAAATCTCCAAAAACAAAAATCTGTTCGTCGAAAATTATTAATAAGTGAGATCAGACCTGCCCAGCCTTCATCTCCATCGTGGTCCAACTCATCGAGCTCCTTGAGGTCATTCTGCTTCAGGATGGAGGGTCGCTTGACCACCTCCCCGCCTGCATCTCGGGTGAGAAGCTGAGGCCTGCTATCTGGACCAACCTGGGACCGAGAGAACCTGAGAGAGATAGGACAAAGCTCTTTTATCTATACAGTCTGCTTTGAATTAGCTTTCCAACTGGGTACACACAAGTAAGTACCTTGCAGCTGGACCTTCACCGGGTGGTGGAAACCTGTAGGGCCCTTGAGGACCATAATTTGCCGGGAAGGGTAAATATGGTGGATACATCTAGGAGATAAAGAGAGAGGGAGAGAGTGAGATGAAAAAAAGCTATGGCGCACTCGTCACACGACCCGTGAAATGTAAATATGGAAACGACATTTTCTTGAACCCAAGAAAACAAAAGATCAAACTTACAAATGGAGGCATGATCCCTCGGAATTGAGGGAACCCAGGCCCCACGGGAGGCTGAGGAAGGGGCAAGGCGGGGCTGCCTGCGGGAGGGTTCCTAGGTGGCATGTGGGACTGCGAGTTCTGAAGCGGGATCCCGGCTGCCCCGTCCATCAGCAAAGCCCCGCTGCTGCCACCCTCTGCTGCCCCCTCCCCGGAGAGGGTGGGCGCCATGCCTCGGCCCCCACCGTCCCGCCAGCTTGTAACGTCTACGCGGGTGGGACAGAATTAAAATGACAAATTCTCAATAAGGTAAGTATTATCTCATACGATTGTGCGTGTGCTGTATATTGTATCACCTTATGTTGATGCAATACAGCTACAGATATTAATATGCTTTTCTTGTACTTCAACTATGTAATGTTTTTGTTTTTTATCTTTTCACCTCACACCCCCTTGCACTATGTACAGTTTTTGTTTTTTCCCCTTTCAAATTGCTGCTGTGGACTGCAAATTTGCCCATCGTGGGACTATTAAAGGCTTTCTGATACACCTGTAAAGAAATGCGTGGTGTAACACATGTGCTGTATAAACATATCAATAAATATATAATGTGATCAACATATATAACAAAACAAGTTATAAGATAGCAAAATATATTGTGCATAAACCTAACAATAGAGTACATGTTGAAAAAATAGAACACAATATGAAAGTAGTTTGCTTCTTTGTACGTTGTACTGTTGCATAATGCCTTCTTAGTGTTTTCATGGCGTCATACACTTGAGTTTTGCCTACTTTGAGTATTTCTTTTATTAGTATGAATTTGGTAAATGGTAAATATCCTTATTCACTCAGTTAAATACACTTCACTCTTTCTTCTATGCTCATAACGACTCTCTTACGTTTGGATACCATGATTACAGAACTTGCTGACGAGAACTACCTAATACAACTGCTACACTACACTACACTAATTTTGAAATGTGGATAACATGGGGATTTGCCATTATCCTTTGCGCAGGTAGCCGCTACTGCGTCACCGGCAAGAAAAATGGCGGCACTGACAACTTTTCCCCCCCGTATATCGAGCATGAAATTACACAATTTTGCATGGATTGTAATTCCGTGTTCCACATATCGGAATTTCCGTTGTAGCGAATGGATCTTTGCCATTATTCTTTCATAAAAAAAGGTATACAAACTATTTTTTTTCCAGATTAAGGAAGAATTCCTCATGAGAGAATATTTACTGTCCTCCTAACACACAATTTCTTAAAGATGAACAAAAACCATCACTTACTCTGGGGGCGGAGGCTTGGTCCGGGCCCATACCACTGATCTGCAGTGCCCTGTTCTTTGCCAGCTTTGTCCTGGTCGCCAGCCGCCTGCAGGGTGGGAAATTCCTCGCGAGAGAATGGCGACGGTAGGTTTAATCCCCTTCCACCTGCGGGGGGAAAAAAAGAAACAAAGCAGGAATGCAATTAAGCAAAATCACACAGTGATTAAGATAAAAGGCTTACTATTCAAGACGACGTGTGACTCACCATCCCCTTGTACTCCATGTGTAACACTGGCCTGTGCCCAGGACCTTACCCCTACGGCCTGGGTTGGAGCTGGAGCCGTAGCCTGAGCAGGATACACACACAGAAACACACCACACAGCACAAAATAAGGTACATATCAACCATACAAACTAATCTATTGGGAATACAAATGCTCTTACTGTGACCGTTGGCACCTCTAAAGCTGGCGGGGTTCTCGGGCGGGTCGGTGCAGGCGTCTGTGAAGCCACAGGCTGCTGCGGTTCCTGCTGCGGTGCTGACGATGCATCGGTACTGAAAAAAATAACATAAAAAATGAATATTAAAATTATGCTTCGGTACGGAAATGCCGCAGCCCAGATGCATCCCTGGATATGTCAGGGTTGAGAATGACAAATGAGAAAAAAGTATGAAAAAAAAGGCGGGGATCTGGGGGCCACAAAACCATTAATTCCATCACTGAAATGCAACTGTATTTGTGAAAAGAAATTCCCTTGGTTGGTGGGCAAAATTGTCATTTTTTTGCCATGCTTCAAATATTGCATTTGTTCGTTGTAAAATGTTTGCGCTTTTCTCGAAAATGGTCATTTTGGTCTGATATATACACACATTTAAAAATGCATATAGCACACACAGGCATAATTTACCTCTTTGGGTCCGCTTGTTCCTGTTTGCTTGCCCATCCTGTGCCGTCTTTGGGAACGAGTGAGACGTTGGGATCGTTGCCTTTATTCTCTGCCTTCAGACTTGGCAAATTGGCAGGGGGTGGCATACGCCGGGCAGAGGCAACTTTACCGAGAGACTGCAAGCCATGGCGGGGGGGAACTGATACGGGTGTCAAAGGAGGTCATATGTTAGGTGAGGCCACAAACAGGAAATCATATTTGGGATGGAATTTTCACCACACACTGATTTAGGCTATAGAATAATGACACCCCCCAAAATAAATAAAAAAAAACACACACATATCAAGATACTCACCAATAGGCTTTTGTGTTTCAAGGCTCTTTCCTTTGTATGTATCAAACAGGTTGAGAGACGCATACTTGGTTTTGCCTTCCTTCCCCTTTGCAGTTTGCCCAGAGCGCTCTGACATTGCGCTGTCCGCTCATCGAGTATGGTGAGCCCTGAGACTGGGGGGGAAACACAGATACGGCAATATGTTACACAAGGCAATTCTATTACAGCAACACATTGCTTAACAATTCACTGAAAATACTTGGAAAATTAGCCGATGAATTAGTGATAAAACGGGGCCAATGCTAATTCAATTCTATCTATCTATCTATCTATCTATCTATCTATCTATCTATCTATCTATCTATCTATCTATCTATCTATCTATCTATCTATCTATCTATCTATCTATCTATCTATCTATCCATCTATCCATCCATGCATCTATCTATCCATCCACCTACATTTGTGAGCGTGTTTGTATGATGTACAGCAACCCCAATTTTCTTCTGCCATTCCTTGAAAGGATTCACATCAGACCATGCAGGCGATATTTTTATTATATTTAAATCGTCACTATACTAAATATTGTATTTTTTTATTTTGACTTACCAAAAACACAGTGACGCTCGATCAGAGACATAACATAGAACATAAGCTTGTTTGCAGTTCTAACGTATGCATGTTATGTATGTATGCTAAAGCACAATTTCTTATAAGTTTTAAAAAGATCTTTCACAGTTAAAATAGAGCTTATGGTAAAACAGGTTACCACTCCCCAAAACAGCCTGTTACTTTTCTTCTACCTTATTTTAAATATGGAATGGTTCTGTCTAGTTTCATAGAGTATAGAATAAAAGACAGCTAGTTTAAAAACATTTCATTTAATCAATTGATTGAAAATGGACAAGGGGGCGGGGGGTGGCTACTATGGAAACACAAATGTTTTCCTCTGTACCTTGTTTGACAGCTGCTAGGCATCAATGCAACTAAATCCCAGGACATATTTTACTGCGTATCTCATCACCACTGCACCATTCATTCTGCATTTAACAGGATTTATGAGACAGGTTATTTTTATAATGCTGACAAAAACAATGGTACGGGAACATACCGCTAGATGGAGAAGTGGCTGAAAGTAGTTTGTATTAATTTGGAATCATAATTGCAAAGATTTTTTGTTTATATTAGCATAGGGATGAACGCAACAGGGCTTTGCTTTGTTCATAGCGAATACAGTGGAACCTCAAATTTTCTAACTAAATGGGTTCAGTGAGCTCGTTTGTCGACTGAAACGTGCATAAATTGAGGTAGTGTTCACCACTGAAATGACTTTCCCGTCACCGGTGTGTGTGTAGTCACTTAGTTATGAAACTCTCCTTTTGTGTTTGTATGTCTATTAAACGTCCCATGGTATCCAACATCCTCACAAGGAAGCACACGGAGGCTTGAAAGATTTCATGGAATTGTCATTAACTTGAAAAGGGACATATAATTTGCACTTTGTCGAACAAAGTCAAGGTCTCACAGTAGATCATGAGTGAAACAAAACCTCACTTTGTTAACTTCAAATTTAAGTCACCTATAATGCACCTATAATTTTTTATTAAAGCAACTACATCGGAGTATCATCCAAACGCCACTTGATCAAAAAAAAAACTACTCAACCCAACAATCTATTTGCAGCACATTATACACAATTTTGCCCAACTATCCCTATAGTGTGTGTGATGTTTACACCTTAATACACAACAAAAAACACCGTAGATGGTGTCCCCGAATGCATGTGCCGTTCGTAAATGGCCAGATGAGATTAGAAAATTAGGTCGTGGACGACTGGTCAACTATATGGGATTAAAGGGGCTAGCAGCCTCGCACTGCACAAAGCCATGCACTATCTGCAACATCGAGGCCTTATCTAATAATATTCCAGAGTTCCTCTCTCGACGCAGTTGTCAGTGCAACGCAGAAGCAGCAGTCAATTTTGATAAGGACAAAAATAACCCATTAATCGACAAAACAACTTGGATTGAACGTGATTTAGTTAAAGTAGTGATGCTAGCCGGAGCTAACTGGCAGGCCATCCATGTTCGCATTGGGGAGGGGGGCTGCGTTGCTGTTTCATAACGCATTTCAACACTCGGGCTAACACTTTGAGCTGTCCCAACTAGACAAGTGGTCCTTCTTGCAAAGCACACGTTCACCGGTTCCCCTTGAGCTTTCCTCGTCCTTATTTGGTTCATTCAAGCCTTGTAATTTTGGCAATTTTATGAGGGAACGGAACAAAATGGCGCTGGATAGAGGCCCGGTTGATTTTGCCGTTAACATTTCGCGACACCGGTTGTGCATAGTTACACAAAAACACATATTCTGTTCATATGCGTTATCGCAAACAATACTACTTTTAGTTCCAAACGTTGCGATATCATAATCTGACAGTAAATTGCCGGAAGTTACACATTGTTCTGAAACCGACTAAACGACCTGCTATAATGTTTGGCGTTATCCACATACATAAAGATAATACAACACGTAGATGTCCAGCTATTTGAGCAAAGCATTTTTAATTTCTCTTGCGATTAAATCAAGTCCAATGATTGAATTCCACAACGTCTGCTTGTAAAACAATAAACACACATTCATTAGCAAGATAGGCTAAACAAGCTAGTAAGCACCAAGACGGTCGCCTTTCCAAAGGGGGAAAAAAAACACCCAAGGCTGCTCCTTCATAAAATTCCCTCGCTAGTTTTTTCCAACAGCGTATTCGTTTTTTTTGTAGAAAACAGCACAACCGATATACTTCTCGTTATCATATGTACTGTAAAACTATTTCCAGCTACTGACCTGGTCTTATCCCGACTTGTCTCGAGGTTGATTCGCAGAATGGGGTTAGATTAGCTTTTCTAGCACAATGTCTAGCTAGCGAAGCAACGTTATTTCCCCCCGCATATCTAAACATCCCCCATTAGCATTTTCGTCACAGATGTTAGCGGATAAATACAAAGATGTACTGCTTACTTGTACTCCCTTCTTTATCCCGAAAACAAATGAAAAGGGGGACCAGGGAGGGAGAAAAGTGTAAACCGAAGCGTCACCTAAAATGCTGTCAAAGGCTACTGGGAAATGTCGTGAGATGGGAGTCGTTTGGGAGCCGTTGAGGGATTAAAAAACAAACAAACAAATAATTGTTTTAGATACGATAATTTAAAATGAATGTAATCTAATAAATATGAATGAACAACAGCAATGGAAAATGCTTTGCTGTTTTGAAAATGTCAAATTGATGCAAGGAGAAAATTACTGTAAACCGTGAGGGTATTCCAGGTCATGTCATTTTACACGAAAAACATAATTCCTAAAACATCATGGTTATTTTTTATTATTATTAAACAGGGTTGTTTTTGTTTACATACACAGCACAAACTAGAATAAACAAACAAGAGTGACATTAATCTTGAATATTTTTGTTATTCTCTTTTAAAATGTACTCAAAACAGTGCTGTTCAAAATTTAGTCATGGATACATATAACATTTCTAAAATAACAACAGGAAAAATATACAGTGTACTCAAACAAACGTGAATTTTAGCAGCAACAATTTATTTGTGTTGATCAGGGAAGTAATGGCAGGGAGTTCATTTAAATGAATACAAATCCGAAAACAGTTCAGATGAAAACAAAATGTAAAAATAAATTCCCTACTACTGATTGCATCATAAGTAGGAGTGGCTTCCAGGCACCTCACATTCACCCACATTTATGCACATTTAAAATTACAGCCCAATTTCCCCATTGTGGGACGAATAAAGGTTTTCTGATTCTGATTCTGAGCCATGGTTTTCAGCAAACCATTGAAAGAGAAAAAGATTCCAACATGCAGTATATTCACCAAAAGCCCAGAACCATAAGTTTCCATTTTGTAAAATAATTGTTACAATCAAATCGAATGTATGACATTTTTAGACAAATCGGCAAAGTTGAAACAAGTGCATTGGAGTCTACACAGTGGAAACTATCATTAAAATCCTTTAAAATTAAGCACCATTAAAGCGTTGTTTGATTCTCAAATACAGGTTGCGATAGTAGATATCACAATGTTTTCTATATAATAGTCTTTTTGGGTTTGGGTGTTCAGTCCTAGAAAAACACGTACAAAATTACGTTTCATCCAAAAGAAAAAAGAAAATCAGTCTTAATAAGATCTCCATAAAAGACAAATAAAGACAGAGTTAAAACAATTATGGGCATCATGGGTTCGCATTTCAACTATTTTGCATTCCAAAATTAAGGCGAGGGGTGAGGGGGTGTCACTTTTGATCCTTCCTGAGAAAGTGGTCACGTTTTTTTTTTTTTTCCCTTTGGCAGTTAAACCCTGAAAACAAAGTAAGTCATTTAAAAGTCATATTCAGACTCTTTTTCCGTCTGGATTGTTGATGCATCAGTTATATAATTCCGAATTTTACTCTCAAAATGCAAACGTACACATTCTGAAACTTAGTTTGAGTTTGTGTAATTTACTACCTCACCTCTGATTCATATGTATTATCGGCCTCCGTACAGATGAATCTTGGCAAATGAAACGGTCTCGTCATAATCTTTCTGGCCCTTCTCATAGATGACATAGATGTGTTTCCGGTCATCTACAGAGCCACTGTCCAGTGACGTAATACAGGAGTAACCACTTGGGCCGGGCCAAATCTGCAGGGCTTCCTTCTCCCAAGAGTTCCCGTCAGTCAGTGACCAACGTAACGTAAGATTAATTCCTGTGAGGAACATTTAATTTCAGTTCGTTATGTTCACAAATGGACGACAAAATTGTTGTAATAATAGTTCCAAATGGCGCAACGCTTTTGGGTAAAATTTGTGTATTGCAACCTTACTGTGTTGTGCGTTCGATGGGTTCGTGAAGAAGAGCATCCCTTCTTTTTGAAATGCTCCAGCTGCTACTGCCGGATCCACAAGCTCATAATCAAAGTACAGGTCGTCTATGGGCAGAGACATTCCGCCATCTCGACTTCGCACCACCACGCGACACCTGCAGTGGTAGTTATTCTGGTTTCGGACGTTGATGACGATACTTCCGTCTGTCATTTCGAATGGCTGGAGAAAAGCAGAAGGTTCATAGATCATGAAGAAGTACAGATGACGGCTGAAGAAACCTTTTCATCGATGGACCACTCCTGTACGACTGAGAGCATACACAGACGTATAGATCATGAAGCTATTTGGTAAATAGTGGTAGATGTTATTCCATACCGCAAGATAACATCAATGTAGACATCAAATCAATGAATTAAGTCGAAGCTAATGTAGCTTTTAGCGCTATTTATTCGACTCCTATGAAAATGTATGTATCCATTCCAGGGTTATCGTCAGAGATGTTCCGTCGGACACTGTGAACAAAGGCTCGAACACAGGGAGATTGTCTCTTACTGCCGGTAGGGGACGCAGCCATTCATGACCGACGTCCAACTTCTGCAGCCCTCTACCAAGCTATTTATTGAGCGTATATGCAAATTTAAGTGATACATTAGTAAAACATAGTCTTCTTGAATACCACGTCCCAAGCACCAACAACTATAAAACAACAGAATATAGACATTTTAATTGGTTGTTCTTTATATGAACTGATAGATTTGTAACCTGGCTAATGAGCTCTTCTTGTGAAGGAGTTTACCAAGTCCTAAATTAGTCCAAGGCCAGATCTCCTACATGAAGATGACAGTTTAACAGGCTATGTCTGTTCACCTCAGATTGACCCCGGATTTTTCTGTGCTTCCATTGTGGGCCTTGTGTTCGGCCAACTAGGCATACAAAAGCATGAAACTTTTAAATAGGATAACTTCTATTCTGTCTATTCTCCAAGTCAATCGTACGGCTAATAGGCTATTGTCCCCTTAAACAGGAGTATATGTTGTAGATGTTGCTTTGTTCTGCTGACACAATAGTCAAGATCTGAACTTTGTTCTCAGGCTTTGTCATTCCAACTAGGACGAAACATTGACAAGCCACAAAAAATGTTACGGTGACCATAAAAGCGGGAACCGAGGCAGTCTATACACAACACGGAGCTCGGGCTATTTTAGCTCCCATGGGTGGTCGAGGACTTGCAATCTGAGTGGGTCATGTTCAAAGCCTCCATTATGAAGATGGTCGCTCGGAGTTGAAGCCCCAATGTGAGTGAGTGGCAACCTGAGTAGCTGCTGGTGAACAGCAATGGAGGAAGCGATGACTGGCAAGCTTTTCAACTCGCGTCTCATTTTACCAGTCGGTCAACATTCCAAATTGATAACAAAGCAAGTGAATGCAAAAAAAAAAAACTACAGGGAGAAGACAACTTGTTTGTTGTTGTTGTTGATATAAATGTTTCTAATAAGAAACTTCAGCTCATTTTGATTTTGCATCGGTGGGCGTGGCTTGAGTGCTGGTATATCCAAATTGAAATTGACACTGTAGCGTAGTAGAATGACATTTTCATGCCGATAAAGCGCTGGTCAGACCTCTGAACAATTTTTTGTCCATTCCACTTGGGGGCAGCCTTTGCTTTTGTACATTCGCCCCCATTTCATGCTCATATAACTTGGGAATTAACTCTTTTTTTTTCTAACGAAAGAGAATCTAAAATTTCTTACGCTGCATTGACTGCTCACATCACAGGTGTCAAAGTCAAGGCCCGCGGGCCAAATCCGGCCCGCCACATCATTTTTTTTCGGCCCGCGAAAGCAAATCAAACTTGTTAATTTCCATGATGATTGCTAAAATCTGAGCCAAAATTTCATATTTTTGGATGTCAACCACAATAAAAGTCATTATTCTTGACTTCAGATTTGAAAACGAGTTATTCATTAATTTGCTGTGTGCTCTATATGTAATATTTGAAGGGATTTAAACATTCTAATGGGTTCCCCAAATTCATAACGGCCCTCGAGAGGAAACCATAACTACAATGTGGCCCGCGGCAAAAAATGACTGACACCCCTGGTTTACATAGTCCGAAAACTGAATATTCTGTGTGTCCTGCAATTTGAGTGAAAATGACAAAAACCCTGGCACTGGAGTGGACACATTAATTGCAAATCGTCAGTCAGTGAATGAGTTAAAAAAAAAATGGATGTCCCACATACCTGGCACTCGTCAGGATTAAAGTCTAACGGCCTTTTTTGCTGGTTGTAAGGGATGCTTTTCAGTGCTGCGCCGTTGAACCAAGTGTGTCCGTGATCATCACTCAGGATGCAAAAAACACCATCACCTTCTATCGTACCGTGACCACACACTACCAACCTTCCCTGGTTTGGCTCATAGCGTTTCTGTGGTGGGTGAAATAAACAATAGTGAGGAGAAAAATCCATTCATAGATCGATAGTTTAACAGTGGTTTGCATTCTTGACTTTGCATACAAAATTAAATCTCAAATTCATCCAAAACAAAAACGTTCCTCCTGTACAGGTAAAAATGATTACATTACGGTGTACTAGTACAAAACAAGCTTATGTTTTCTTACCTGGATGCCAGAACCTGGTCCAGGAGCAAAATTCTTAACTCCTAGCTGGATTGAGAGATTTCTGGGTGAACTCCAGCTCAAACCGTCATCCTTGCTTTCTACCATCATGGTACTAGCAGGATGGCAGTTATACAGGTGGAAACAGGTAGTGTAGATCAGAAAAACAGAGCCCACTTCCTGGTCTACCACCACTGAGCCCAGGTTTAGGCCATCTTGGGCAAGTCCATCATCGACAATGAAGTTGGTTGGTGACCATGTGGATCCTAGTGAAATGAAGAATAAGAGGTTGGAATGGACAAAAGTGATACAATCAGGGTCGAAGAGGTGTCAGGATATTGTTGTAAGATGACCAGAAGTAAACAATTCAAACTTCCTCCATTGTTTTCCTTCACTGCTCTCACAAAATATAACCCACCTCAACTCTCTGCAACAAGTCCAAATAAAATTTGTTCTGATAACAGTTCAGAAGATGCAGATTATGAAGTTCGTCCTACCTTTGTCAGTGGACCGCCGCATTGCAATGAACTTTGCTCCGGTATCGCTAGCTGAGGATTTTCTACCCTCCGCAAAAGCTAGCAGACTTCCTATAGGGGTGAAGGTAATCAGAGGGATCCTGTAGGTGTTCACCTCCCCTTGCACCCCGCTCACCCATAGCAGCTGTTCTTCAAAAAGCAAGGGTTTAATCTGGACATGGAGAGCAAAGCAACTGAGAAAATGTGCAGGGCCACGGTGAAAACAAAAAGATGACACAATATGTCAACAGGACCAATATAGCCATTGATATTAACAGTGGCGGACCGTGCATGTCACTCCTAGGCCTTCAGTAGGGCTACGTCTGAATCAATTCACAGCTGCGAGTGTGGTGTAATTTACTACACGTCCACTGGAGGATGCCGTTAGCTAGGTAATAACTCATGACTTGAAGAAACTTAAGAAATACAGTAAAGTCTCGTTATATCGATATTCAAGGGAGTCCGAAAAAATATCGATATAACCGGGACTATCGATATATCCGACCCTGTTTGCATGTAATTTTCTCAGTGCGTGCATAGAAATAGCATCGATATAACTGGGACTATCGATATATCCGATATCGATATAACGAGACTTTACTGTACTGTATTTTACTGTTCAAATATTTACTATGAAGGTGTGGATTCATGATAACCTCATAAAAATGCAGTATTATTTGCTTTTGCTAGCTTCGGAGCTGTCTAACCTTTCTTAATGATGTCCATCTATTCTATTCTCTAGTTAGTGTTGAAAATTACTTGAAAAGTATACCTGTATCCAAATTCAGTCATTGTGGGTTGACACAACCGCGATTAAATCGACAAAACAATATATTTGCTTATGCTGCTCGCTAAAGATACAGTGTGTTAGCTCTGGCCAGTATACTTGAATCATTAGCGGCTAGTGATACTATGATTGGCTAGTGACTTGCCAATCATGTGACTAACCAATCATAGTTTCATAGTACGGCAGGCTTTGGGTTGACAACTCCAACTCTGATTGGTTAAAGCAACAGTTTCATCAACATTTATTTTTATGCTCCAATGCATGCAGAACTGATTGTAAAGGCGTCCAGGTAGATTTCTGACCCTGCTAACAAATGAGGAGTGAAATGTGATTGGTTAAATGCTTATGTACAAAACAAATCTGGAAGCAGCACATCAAGGGAAAGGCTATGAAAGAAAGCTGAAAGACAATTCGGAATTATTGAACAAAATTTCCAGGACAAAATATAATTAACATTAGTATGTGATTCAGATATTTTTAGACAAGCAGAGAAGGCCTTGCAGGCCCACCGGTGCATACTAATGATTACAAAACAGGGGGGCTGCCATATTTTATTAGTCACGAGCCAATGTAGCAATTTTGTCATAATTAGAGTAAATATTTGTTGGAAGACATTTTTAGGACAATAAATACAAAAATAACAGTAATTTACGGTAGGAACCGAACGTGTTTTCTTGTGCCCCTGACTTAGTCGTGATTTCTTCTTTTTTTTTAATAAACTGCATGCAACGAATTAATCTGGATCGCAGTATTGGGTTAAGTTAAACACATCACAACACTACTTAAAATACTCGTTTCGTACACGTTGACTGTTATGTCTTACCGTCACAGAGCAGATGATGACAGCGGGAAGTAAAAGCGACAGTACGGTCACAAACACACTTCCTGTTTTAAACTTCCTTCCCCGTATGACAGACATTTCTTATGTTTAAGCAGAAAATTAGCATACAGCACGACTTCAAAATGCAGAGGAAAAAAAAGATATATGTTAATTCATACACTCCAAATTACGACCATGAATCAGCAGCAAAATACAAGCTCATGTGACCATGGTGGGGGGTCACATGATCACACTGTGGCCTAAACCCGGAAGAGGTTTGGGAGGTTTAAAGACATCTTTGGTTCGTAAATATTTCTACCACACGGGGGCAGTAAGACCTAAAACAAAAAGGAGCCCTAACTAGACACAGGATAATTTTGTGTAGTTCGGTATGTCAATAAGGAATAATTTGGAATTATAACCCCTCTGACAAGGGAATGGGCCATTAAACTCTTAGGAGTGTTGTTCAAATATCTCGCAGCCCCTTAAAATGCAATGAATTAAAAGTTGTAATTTATCAGTGATTTAAGATTTTTACAACTACATTTTAAATTAAATTGGATAGCCTGTGTGGGGATAAAATCTCAATGTGGCTGGTAAAAGATTAAGCAATGTCACAAAAAATAAAGGCAAAAGAGCAGAGAATTAGCTAAACAAAAGCTAAACCAAACAGCAGTGCCAACGTTTACTCTGATAAAGAAATGTAAGGCCACTTTAGAAGAAAATGTCCTAGCCTCTGATTTTGAAAATATGTAGGGAATTTCAGTTTCACTAAAACCTTTTTTTTTGTTATTTATTGTATTGTCAATATTGGATTTTGAAATGATAAAATAGCTTTCACAGTCGTCTGTACTGTACCTGCCTTTTTGCGATCCTGTTGCAGTTTGGTTTGAATGATATATAGTCATAAAATGTGTAAATTGGGTATTCCTGGGAATAAGCAATGTTCTAAATATACAAGAAAGTCATACTACATTTGTATCAATGTGCCACATGTACACAGCGAGCACAGATGTCGGGTCAGGCTACTTAAATTGTAAACATCTGGCATTCACATAGCAGCTCCTCACAAGGTAAGTTGTCTTCTTCGTATTCCTCGTGACAATGGTGTGGCCGAAGCGAGACAACGTTTCATTAAAAGATGACACTAGGGAGGCACAAATTTGCAAACATCGTAACTGTTTTCAGCCAACATTGGTGTGAATAATAATAATAATAATAATAATAATAATAATAATAATAATAATAATAATAATAATAATAATAATAATAATCCAGAGTCAGAGTTACATAAAGCACACAGAAACCAAGCAGCCCAAGGCAGTCACAATTCTACATTTATTTTGGTTTTTGTTTTATTTCACTCCGATGGTCGTTGTACATTAATAATAATAATAATAATAAGAGTTCTCAACCACGTTGTTAGTGATAAAAATATATAATTGTGTATAATTATTTTTATGCAAATTTCCAGTGCGTATCAATCAGACATTAATGTATTCCAGTGCAATGCAAGTGCGTGGAAATGGCAAGGCAGAAGTTTGCACCAGATTCCCATTGACCTTCAGCCTTTATGATATCCTTGTTATTTTGACGAAAGCATTTCACAGTGTTTTCAAAGATATTTGTATTTTTAATGATGAAAAACATCCACAATATCCTATTAAAATGCTCTAGATAAATGTCGTACAATCATATTGAACAAAGTGTTGTGCTGCACCGTGAACAGCATTCCAGTAGTCATGAGGCAGTGCTGAGCTGAGTCACACGCTGGAAAAAGAGAGAGAGAGAGAGAAAGAGAGCGTGAAAGTCACATCCAGTGGTGTGTCTCAGTCAGACTGACCTGTTCTTACAACATGACAATATCTCTCGTTCTGTCCACAGAAGATACAATTGGATGGTAAAAACTTACCCTTTAGTTTGTATGGACATGAAGGACTTTGAACAGGAGATCAGGTAAGGAGTCACTTCTTATGTTTGACTTCACATAAGGTCTTCTTTCAAAATAGCTCCCCCCCCCCCCAACCCTCAAAATCCATTTGACAATTTAAAACCACATCTTCTACATACCATTTTCTATTTACATAAAACACAGGAGAATAACTAGAAGAACTAGAAGTATTTCGCTTGTATGTTGAAACACTGACTCGAGCACTTCTGCAATTGCGAGCTCAACGTTTTGTAACCAAGTTTGTGTAAATTGCTGGACTTGTGTAAATGCCAATGGGAACAAAGGCAAATATAGAGAATATGAAACATAAAGAGCAGGGAGGTGGAGTGTGCACATCACACATCACACATTTTAACACCTCCGTGTTAAAATGTGACTGTGAGAAAAAAAAGAGGAAGAGGTGAATTGTTTTGGTGATTTCATTGTATTTTTGTTCTTTTCTTCCACAGATATTAAGCTGTTCAAAGGAATTCAGGTTGACTGGTATGCAGAAGAAGGCACGTTAAGGTGCAGTGAAAAAATATGTCTTATACTCATTATTATTATTATTATTATTATTATTATTATTATTATTAGTAGTAGTAGTAGTAGTAGTAATAGTAGTAGTAGTAGTATTTATTTATTTATTTATTTATTTATTTATTTATTTATGTGTGTATTTATTATTATTATTATTATTATTATTAATTATTATGATTAGTAGTATTTATTTATTTATGTATTTATTTATTTGTGTGTGTGTATTTATTATTATTATTAATAGGAGTAGTAGTAATAGTATGTATTTATTTATTGATTTGTGTATTCATATATTGTTTTAATATTATAATATTATTAACATTATTATTATTATTATTATTAGTAGTAGTAGTAGTAGTAGTAGTAGTAGTAGTAGTAGTAGTAAAAGTAGTAGTAGAAGTAGTATTAATTTATTTATGTGTGTATTTATTATTACTATCATAATTATTATTATTGTTACTATTGGGAGTAGTAGTAGTAGGAGGAGTATTTATTTATTGATTTGTGTATTTATATATTGTATTAATATTATTATTAACATTATTATTAGTAGTAGTAGTACATGTAGTAGTAGTAGTAGTAGTCATATTTATTTATGTATTTATTTGTGCATACTCAATTGTATTATTATTGTATTATTATTATTAGTAGTAGTCATAGCATTTGTTTATTATTATTATTATTATTATTATTATTATTAGTAGTAGTAGTAGTAGTAGTAGTAGTAGTAGTAGTAGTAATAGTATTTTTGTATTTGTTGATTTGTGCATCTATTTTTTTATTTTATTATTAGGATTGGTAGTATTTATTATTATATTATTATTATTATTATTATTATTATTATTATTATTATTATTATTATTATTATTATGTCATGTGAAGTCTCTTTTTTTGTTAACCCAACAAAATAATCACAAAATCTTGGTTGTTCTGCTTTACTTGTAGGTTGCATCATAACTACTTTTTTTCATTCTTGCTTTTTTGAGTGTGATGTGGTTTCCTTTCTTGAGTTACTTCCATCCTTTGTGAACTTTAAATCTTCTCTAAATGCTGGTGCTACAGTACATGTATTTTTTCATCATTAGTAGCTCTTTTAGTCGTGTAAAGTGAATACTGTATTGTGAAATATTATATTACCTATTCCATTAAATTTTGTCGCATGATGTTGAATGAATTTGCTACTCGGGTGTTCTCACGCATATTTTCTTTCAGCACTCGTGTATTGATTTGAAGCACTGTTTGTACTGAAAAATGATGTCAATTTTCCGGATGTTTGGTATAAGTATGAACTCTATTTCAATCCCTATGTTCGTATCTGGGCAGATGGAGAACAAAAATTACAATGAACAGATAAGAGAGGAAAGTCAAGTGGATGAAGGTCCATCCCAAACAAACAACAAAGCCAAATGGGAAAATGGTAATGTATGATTTGATTCTAGACTTCTTTCTTATCGATGTACTCATTTTGTTCATCTTTCTCTCCTTCCTTGAGGTCAATGTGTTCTGGCAATTCCAAGTTATTCTCTCTTAAACCCCAGTTTTGATCTCTCACTGTGCAACTCCACATTGGAGACGAAAGGCTTCCAGGTAACCAGTGGATTGCACGATCACTTGACATCAAATTTTGGGATTTTGTGACGTGTAATAATAATAATAATAATAATAATCATCATCAGAATAATAATAATAATAATAATAATAATAATAATAATAATAATAATAATAATAATAATCATCATCATCATCATCAGAATAATAATAATAATAATACTAATAATAATAATAATAATGATGATAATAATAATAATAATCATCATCAGAATAATAATAATCATCATCATCATCATCAGAATAATAATAATAATAATACTAATAATAATCATCATCATCATAATCAGCATAATAATAATAATAATAATAATAATAATAATAATAATAATAATAATAATAATAATAATAATAATAATCATCATCATCATCATCATAATCATAATAACCTTAATCATCATAATTCTACTACTACTACTACCACCACCACTTCTACTACTAGTACTAGAATAATAATAATAATCATCATCATCATCAGAATAATAATAATAATAATCATCATCATCATCATCATAATCAGCATAATAATAATAATAATAATAATAATAATAATAATAATAATAATAATAATAATAATAACCTTAATCATCATAATTCTACTACTACTACTACTACCACCACTTCTACTACTACTACTACTACTACTACTACTACTACTAGTAGTACTACTACTACTACTACTACTACTACTAATAATAATAATAATAATAATAATACATTTGATTTGTAAGCACCTTTCAAAACTCTCAAGGTCACTTTACGGTCACTGGATCAGTTTTTCTGTGGGTGAGCAGCGGCAGCCACATGCGCCAGCGTTCACTCAACCCAGATGTAACTCAAATAGATAGAAAGCTAGCTAGCTAGCCAATAGACAGCTAACAGATAGCTAGCTAGATAGGCAGCCAGCTAGCTAGATAGCTATATACCAAATGGATAGATAGTTCACTCAACCTGGAATAACTCAAATAAATAAAAATCTAGCTAGCAGATAGCCAACAGATAGCCAGCTAACCAGCCACCTAGCTAATAGATAGC
The DNA here is from genome assembly GCF_051943395.1 of Hippocampus bargibanti. NCBI lineage: Eukaryota > Metazoa > Chordata > Actinopteri > Syngnathiformes > Syngnathidae > Hippocampus > Hippocampus bargibanti. The sequence continues at coordinate 9,087,075 of NC_142753.1, read as the reverse complement.
TAGCTAGCTGGATAGATAGCTAACAGATAGCCAGCTAGCTAGCTAGATAGCTAACAGATACAATCATGTTGTTGGGTTTATGATGCAGAAATAGTTAAAAATGCAACTCGTTTGTATCTAGCTCATTCTGTGTATTTTTTTTCTTCGTCAACTAAGTACATCATGTTGTCAGAATTCGATTGAATAAACATACATTCCATAATTTCATCTTTCTTGTCATGTTAGATCCCGATCGCAGACATTGAGATTCCGCTGAAAACAGCATTGGAAGTTCCCGCAGTCAGAAGATTTATGATTTTTAACTCATCTCTCTTCCATTTTATCATGGCGCCGGTAAGGACGGCTGCAGAATTCAGACGTATGTCATGAAGGACTACATTTCCTGCCGGCAGTAAAAGACAATCTTTCTGGTTCCGAGTCTATGTCCACAGTGTCTGACTGTCACATCTCTGACAGTAGTTACATTTTATTCATCATTACTGTACGTTTTGGGGATTTTATGATTATTTTTTGGAATGACAACTTGCAGAAATTTAATGTTGTTCTGTTGATGATATCGAATAAGGTCAATATCGACACAAATCCACTTTCTGTTCATGATCTCTCTCCCGCAGTTTCTTTATGTGGTGTTATGGTGTGCCATGTTCTCCACCCTCCACCTCTATCTGACCCTCAGCAACTACTGGATCTTGTGTCTGAGTGTCAGCCTGATCTCCGTTTTACTCACCACCGCCATCATGTTTGTTCTCAATCACAATAAAAAGGAGGTAAAAGGAGCGATGTTATCAAAATATTCATAAGAAAATGGTTTCATTTTGGTTCAGTTCTACGTGACGGATTCGCATTCCATCTGTGCCAGATCAACATGAACTTGGATGTACGGCTGATCCAAGTCAATGAGACCTTGGTCAAGCACAAGCTCCTGGTCGCCGTGGACGACTGGGTGTACAACTGCAAAGGAAGCATGCAGGTAGAACCCGCTTGCAGTGTACCAAACGGAGACCCCTACGTGTTTATCTTTGACCCCTTGCGTGGAAGCAACACCCTGTCGCCCTCCCAGGGTCGGAATTGTCTGCAGCCGGTCCGGAGAATGCTGCTATTAGCGCGCGACTCTTCCGATGTGTTGACGGTTGACTTATTTCTGCGTCACACTGACGAGAAAAGAAAAGGGGAAAGCGATCAAATTGCTATCTATTTGCTATCTGGCTATCTATCTATCTATTAGCTATATAGCTATCTAGCTAACTGGCTACCTATCTAGCTAGCTATCTGTTCGCTCTCTATTGGCGAGCTAGCTAGCTTTCTATCTATTTGAGTTACATCTGGGTTGAGTGAACGCTAGCGCGTGTGGCTGCCGCTGCTCACCCACAGAAAAACTGATACAGTGACTGTAAAGTGGCCTTGAGAGTTTTTAAAGGTGCTTATAAATGTAATGTAATGTATTATAATTATTATTATTATTATTATTATTATTATTATTATTATTATTATTATTATTATTATTTTAGATCATTTAAAATCAATATTGAGAGTCTGTTGAGTTACCTGGTCTGAGTGGCTAGGGGAGAAACTGCAAGTTAAAAAAATGTGCAAACAAACTACATACAGTACAATGATTTGTAAATGTACTGTTAATAATTTTAAAAAACAAACCATCGAAACAAATAACTACATGTAATTTGCTATGTGTGTAATTCAGATTATCTGGTCCTTTTCTATAGTTGTACTTTGTGTATTGGGACATGGCTTATTGTTTACAAACGCTGACCGAAATCCTGGAGGAGGACAGTTTTGCGGGCATTGACACCTGGGTGAGTTATTTGTCTCTCGTGGCCTTCAAACTGGGCCGACGACCTCAATTAAAATGGCAATGTATTTCCGGAATGGAAAATAAAACCTTTTAAAGATTGGTTGGAGAAGCGCTTGAATCGTCCACTGTCACTGTTTTACCAGAGCCAACTCAAAAAAAAGATGTCCAATCTCATCTTGGTGGCCCAAGTCCCGGTTCAGGACCTCGATGGAGGTCACTCGGGGGTGGAGCAAAGCTCAGAAGAGCAAAGTCCTCTGTTGAAAAATGAAAACAAAGCCTCCACTTCTTCTTCTTCTTCTTCTTCTTCTTCTTCTTCTTCGACTAAAGTCACATCTAACTACAGTCTCATTCCTGATCCAACCTTACCCGCTCAGGTAAGACAAGCAGTGGTCCAACAAATTCTTGTACAATAAATAAGCTAAACAGGACAGTAAAGTCCAACTCTATAGCAAAAACCCAAATTTGTCAAAATTGCTACAATCGTGGCTATGGGGTATGCTGGTCAAAATGAAACTCCTCACCTACTTCAACTTAGTACCGAGAACACAATATACCACAGGATGGTGGCGTAGCCCTCACAAAAGCTATGCTTCCATCCTTGACCCAAAATAGTATGTTGTTTTGATTAACTATAGCTATCTAGCTATCTAGCTAGCTATCTATTAGCTATCTATTAGCTAGCTAGCTTTCCATCTATTTGAGTTACTTCCTGGTTGAGTGAACGCTGGGGCGTGTGGCTGCTACTGCTCACCCACAGAAAAACGTATCCTGTGACTGTAAAGTGACCTTGCGAATTTTGAAAGGCTCTTATAAATGAAATTAATAATAATTATTATTATTATTAATTTGTGTAATCCCCACTCCGCGTCCTCCCACACACAAAAAATACACTTTATGCAATAATGGCCTGTAGATGCTACCAGATAGCAGCAAAAAACTCAAGTAAGCTCCTCAATTTACTTTATTAGACCACAAGATGGCGACCAAGCACCATTTTTCTCGCCATGAATCTCCTCTAACCCACTACAACATAGTTCCTTGATACCAAAATGCCATACGATGTAGACAAAGCACTATTTGTTCAGATGAAATTAGTCAACCCACTTCAACATAGTTCCTTGACATGAAGATGTCACAAGCAAGCTCCATTTTGTCCAAAATAGCTTTCATGTTCGGGTTTTGGTTTTTCTTGCTACCGATAAAGCGTTAGTCAGACCTCTGGCAATGTTTTTCCCTCCCACGAAGGGAGAGAATTTGTCTTTTGTACACCTGCCTCCATTTCAAGATCAGAAAACACCAGATCCATATAACTTAGGAATTAACTCTTTTTTTCTGATGAAACAAGAGAGTCTAAGGTTTCTTACGCTGCATTGAATGTTTAAGTAGTCCTAAAATTCAATATTCTGTCGGTCCTGCAATTTGTGTGAAAATGACAAAAACCCTGGCACCAGAGTAGACACATTTTTACACATCATCGGGCAGTGAATGAGATAATCATTGCTCTTTGCTATAGGCTCGTGCCCACCAGCTGTTGATGACCTACAGCGCCGCCTACGTGAAGCTGCTGGTGTCCGATAGGTTGTCCAGGAAGTCACACCAAGACCTCCAACCACCAAGGAACCACTGCCCTGCCGCACCTTTCTGCCTCTGCCAGTTCATCCAACTGAAGATTCTCAAATAGTGTCAGTCTTCATCCTTTGATTCATATCACAGCCCTCTTAAAGGACAACCGACACCATTTTTTTTGTTTCCAAACTGACATCAGAAAAACGTTTTCTAGCATCAAAAATACCCAAAACACATGTCACAAGTAAGCCCCATTTTTTCTTGCTACTGATAAAGCATCGGTCAGACCTCTGGCAATGTTTTTCCCTCCCACTCCCATTATTATTATTATTGAAGCGGATTGAGTTACTGTACAACTATCCCATGACACAATGATTAAAAACATCCCTGTTTAATCCCAAAAATATGCACATAATAGGGAGACGCGCCATAATAGTGCGTGAGAGCAAGAGGGGAAAAAGACAGGCACAGGAAAAACGGGTCAGCTATAAATAGCTTTTTAGTTAGATGTTGCAGAGACAAAAACACACAAAAGGTAGAAAACATACTTCCACACACACACACACACACACACACACACACACACACACACACACACACACACACACACACACACACACACACACACACACACACACACACACACACACACACACACACACACACAAATGATGCTCTCTCCTCCTAGAAATACTTTTGTGTTATGGACCATATTCCATATACTTTATTCATGACTCAAAACATCCCAACTCCTGTGCAACACGGTCATAAATAAATTATCACAATTTAACAAAATTGGATACACTATGTATTTGCTTGTCACTCATCTCCTCAGAAAAAAAAAAAAAAACAAAAAGCTACTTGACAAGATCAACTGAAAACAAATCATGAATAAGCACGCTATCAACTGAAATTCACAGTCGATTTGCATCGGAAAGCAAAACACTCAAGAAGCTGCAGCAGCGAAGCACGAGCTAAACTCGATATCCGAGAAGTGAATGTTTCGCACAAACACTCTATTACAGGATGTGTGCACTTAACAGCAACACGGCTGTGAAATTAATTCATGCTTCAAATGCAACAGTTCTTCCAATAATGGCCTTCAGTACTTCTTCCTCACAAATATATATGTGTACACGTACATATACATATATCTATATCTGCATATACATATGTATCTACATTTACACGTACATATATACAGTATATACATATATGTCTATATATAGATGTGTATATATATATATATACTCTATATATACATACACACACACACACACATATTTTATATATATATATATATATATATATATATATATATATATACACACATATATATACATATAGATATATACTGTATATATATCTTTTTGTACATATCCATATATATCTATATAACATACACACACATATAACATACACATATACACACACACACATATCTAGATATATATATATACACAAGTATATATACACGTATACAGTATATATATACATATATATATATATACACAAGTATATATACACGTATACAGTATATATATTAATATATATATGTATATACACGTATACAGTATATATTAATATATATATATATATATACTGTATACGTGTGTGTGTGTATATACATATACATTACATGTACATATATATATATATATATATATATATATGTGTGTGTATATACATATACACATTACATGTACGTATATATATATATATATATATATATATATATATATATATATATATATATATATATATATATATATATATACCAACAATGTTGATATAAGTCAAATAATTAATGAAAATAATATTGTTCGAATGAGGAAAAAGACAAATGGGGAAATAACAGATATGTGAATAAATATGTAAAAAAAAAAAAACAGAAAAAAATACCAGCACTTTAGGTCCAGAGAAGATGAACAAAAAAGTTTTGCCATTTTAATATTTTCATCTCTCTCCTCTCTCCTGAACATTCATTTTAAGTGTTCCCATCCCGCGACTGCAGCAAAATATCACAAGCACACTCATAGTGAAGGAAATCCCACCACATCGCACAGGATTACTGCAAAGGTATACTGTATATCGTCGCTGACAAGTTCACATCAAGCCTCTATATTTAAAGGACAACCGACACCATTTTTTTGGTTTCCTAACTGACAGCAGAAAAACGTTTTATAGCATCTAAAATACCCAAAACACGCAGGCTGATATTTTTAGTCAAATGCAAAACACCAATAAAAATGAGTTAAAGTGTCCCAAAACTACTTCAAAATGACCTACGAGATGGTGAGTTTCAGAAGGTCCCGCCCCCTTGTTCGTGACGTCACGCCAAGACGTATTACCTTGCTCTAGAATAAAAACAATGGCTTCACATTCGGAGAAGATGCTTTCTTGTTACTCATCCAGTTATGAATATGATTCAAATAGTTCCGAAGAGGAAAGCATAAATGTTTACAATCGATTAAAGAAGTCCTTTCGGATCAATTCGAGCCGTCAGGACTCCAATGTAGCGGTATAGCTATATGCGGTGGAATCTTTGTAAAATACGCTCAGTGGAAGTCATTTGAAGTGATTTGACAAATTATGGACACAACTTGTCCGGAGGCGTCGGTTGTCCTTTAAGAAACAAACTGAAATGGCATGCAAGCTAATAATGTCTCCCTAATTGCTACGAATTTACATGGAGTGTCAGAGGCGTCACACAATATCGGCCAATACCCTGATTAAAAAAATTAATAATAATCTTACGTTCGACCCATTGAGAACAATGCTTTTGGAAATTTTCACAACAAATGTATGCATTAATCTGTCATGCACTATACTCGGACGACGGCTATAAGAAGCTTCATCATCACCTCGGAGTCAGAATAATACGGTAAGGTCTTAAAATGCAGCCATTTTGATCGAAAAGTATATGTTTGGCACATGACAAATCAATAAATATCTTTCTTTCATCGAGGTGTTTTTATGTCTTTTTCTTAAAAGCAGAAATCCACAAACTAAAGCCTATTATATACTGTCGGTTTTGATAGCAAATACAAAACACCTCCCGAATAAATACTCCAGTTCGGCCATCTTGTCGCTTTCATCAACTAGCATGTTAAATTGTAGTGATACCTTGGCTTACCAACTTAATTGGTTCCCAAACAGAGTGTGTAAGGCGAAAAGTGTGTATCCCAAAAATTAATTTCCCATCAGAAACCATTAAAATGAGAATAATCCGTTCCCAGGTCCCCATAAAACATAATTTTCTACTTTCTAAGTTTCTAAGACTTAAAATTATGCCTTATTTTATGTATAATAAATATGCTATGGTATTATAATTAAAGAAATAAACTGTACTGTATAATAAAGTGGTTTTATTTACCTTTGTGATGGTCGTTGATGAAACGAAGACCGGGGGTGGGGAATGGCTGTCAATGAGAATGTTTGCTAGCAGCATATAAATATTTCGTCGCATGTGTGTGTGAGTGTGTGCGAGTATGTGTGAGAGCGGCCTAGCGATAGCAGTGCATATTATCAGCGCTCTTGTTTCCACGTCATTATCTAAGTCAATGTTTCCCCCTCCCCCCCCAGGCGCTCATTACGGCTCCCAGTCGTCGTCGTGATGCTGCGAAGCGATGATGACCACCACGGTGAGGATAGTACACAGCACGATGGACGCGATGCCCACAGCCAGGCTGATGAAGGAGAAGTTGCGAGCTTCGCGCGAGGCGATCTCCGCCGTCACCATGTCCCCTCTGGCAATGGCCGTTCGCACCTAAATGGAGAAAGGAGCCGTTATGAGCGTTTCTTTGGTATCTTTGACGGGGTCGGCGGCGGGTATTTTTGCGGCGCGGTCGCCATGGTGACACACCGATGGGGTGGTAGTAAAATTACTGTTAAAATTTAAATACAATAATTACTATTAAATAATTACGATGTAATTTAAAAAATGTTAAATTATTAACATTTAAATTATTAAAACTACAAAAATTATCAACATTATAATGATTACAATTATTAAAATCATGACAATTAATAATAATATAAAATACATTTATAATTATACTATATAATTAAAATAGTTGCTACTAAAATAAGATAAAACTATTCAAATTACTACTACCTGTAGTAGCATGCGATTAATAAATAATTACTATTACTGTATAATAAAAAAATAATAAATTAAAATCTAAATTATTACAATGATTAACATTAAATGTATTAAATTTATTACATTTATTAAAATTACTAAAATTATTACAATTATTAAAAGTATTAAAGTTATTAAAGTTACTGTAAAGTGTTTTGAAAGGCGCTTATAAATGAAATGTATTATTATTATTACAATTATTAAAATTCTTAAAATTCTTAACATTATTAAAATTAGTACAATTATTTAAATTATTAAAAGTATTACAAATATTAAGATTATTAAAAATTATTAACATTTATTAAATGTATTAAAATTACTAAAATTATTACAATTATTAAAAGTATATATATATATATATATATATATATATATATATATATATATATATATATATATATATATATATATATATATATATATATATATATATGTGAAATGCTAATGCTAATTTCTCCACTGCGAGACTAATAAAGGTAAATCCAATCCAATCCATGGACCTTAAGATAATAGTCAAAAGCTATCGTCTTTCCATTGTAGGGGACATTTGAATATTATGTAACAAGAAAATGCACGAGCGATTGCACGGCAAACTAAAATGGATCGATGTCACCAAGCGTGGAGGAAAAAAAAGAGGCCACGCGACACGGCATCCACACGACAAAGTCAGGCCCAGGCCTTGTCAGCTCAACTCAACTCAAACTGAGTTTAGTGAGCAGGGTCACTGCATGGAGATTAAAAAAAAATAATAATAATAAAAATACAGCCCCTCTAGTTACTCCCGAAATGTCGTCGTTATGTAATCTATCTTGATATATTTAGATAAACATACACACATTAAAAAAAAAAAAATATATATATATATATATATATGTGTATACAGACGCTCCCCAATTTACGAACGAGATACATTCCGAACAGTCGTTCGTAAGTTGAATTTGTTCGTAAGTTGCTTAAGTGCTATATTTTGTATGGAATCTATGTTCAAGGTTTATATAAGTATGTTTAAGGTTTATATAAGTATGTTTACGGCTTGTATAAGTAACCTGTAAAATGCTCCCCAAATTACGAACGAGATACATTCCGATGGGTCGTTCGTAAGGTGAATTTGTTCGTAAGTTGCTTCAGTGCTATATTTTGTATAAAATGCAGGTTTGCGAAAATAAAATTACGCCCGCGTCATTTTATTTGAGTCATTTTATTTATATCATTTGAGTACCAGCATGATTAAAATATGTAAACAATATTTATACATTATATAGATTAGCTATCTGGCTGCCTATCTAGCTAGCTATCTATTTGCTATCGATTAGCTATATGGCTGGCTAGCTATCTAGTTGGATATTTATTAGTTATATAGCTATCTAGTTAGCTAGTTATCTATTAGCTATCTATTGGCTAGCTAGCCTCGAATGTTCGTAAGTAGGGGAACATCTGTATTTAATTACCGGATCATCTGTATGCTATTTAAGCGGTCAAAAGGCCTCTTTCGCACTCACCTGTACTGCTTTGATGATGGCAATGATGCCAGTGGGCCAAAAGCAGCACACCGTAGTGAGCACGGCGATGGGCAGGTAGTCGTGCGGCGGCCGGCGGTCCATTAAGGTGATGTTGGGCGGCATTTGCATGGGGTGAATCTGACCCGGTGCCATTGTCGGGTGTCCTCCCGTCGCAGGCATGTAGGGTTGATCCTGTCATGGAAATTGGAAAATAGTCTCAATTTTGATTGGGTTTATCATACCTGTGCATTCCATTTTTTAAACTAAACTTTTGTTGGCAATATAATGTTATTGCCAAATCACACACACACACACACACACACACATTCCTGTTTCAAATGTTTTGTAAGGAGTGAGGACCACCGTTGCTGATAAATCTAGAGAAGAACTAGCGTTCCATTTGAACACTGAATATCACCCCATTTCCCACTTCAACTTCTTTAAAAACTAAGCAATAAAAAGTGGACTTGAAACTGAAATAACAGCAGGAGTGAGGTTTCTGAATGGGTACATTCAAAGTCCTCACCCCTGTGGTAAATTTGGTTAAAATATCGTTTTACTTTTTGCGCTATGAACTTTTTCCTCTCATTAACCACACACACACACACACACATATATAAACACACACAGTGAGTAAAAAGCGTGCGTATGCAAGTGAACTGAAAATACACACCAAAAAATCATTACGGGTGAATTTGTGAGGACCTCTCTGAAACTTTAACAGATGCATATATAGACCCTCCAGAAGCCTTTAGAATGAAAAACTTGTGAGGACCGCCCACAAGGTCCTCACTTGTCAAAAATGTCCTCACTACGTATGGTATAAAATGTTAGTGGTCCTCACAAGACTAGTCATACAAACATACACACACACACACACACACGATTCTGTAAATATGACTTACTGAGGCCATAGGGTAGACAGGAACGTAAGCGGTGCACGGTTGAAGCTGCAAAGGGTACCCAGGATGGAGGTATCCCACTGGAGGATGAGGCATTGTTCCTCCAGGGCCCTGAGTCTGGACCGTGTAGCCTTGTGGAGCCCCAGGGGGTCCCATTGGGTTACAGTGGAACTGAGTCTCTTGTGGGTATCCCTCTGAGCCCGGTGGGGGGTAGCTGGGCTGGGCACCGGGTGGCATGTTAGGGTGCTGTGGTATGTTTGGGTCATGTGGGCCTGCGATGTATGGAGGGGGTTGCATTGTCTGACGGGTGGAGTCGTCGAAGCCTGGAAGTGGGATGGGCGTGGAGGACACAAGAGCAAGTAAGGTGAAGTGAGTACACTAGCGGCTAGTGATGCTATGATTAGCTAGTGACTAGCCAATCATAGTTTGCGAAAACTGCCGTTTCCAGCGCTTTCGAGCAGGTTTTGGGTTGCCAACTTGAACTCTGATTGGTTAAAGCAACAGATTCATCAACATTGATTTTTATCATCCAGGGCCTGCAGAACTGATTGTGAAGGCGTCCAGGTAGATTTCTTGACCCTGATAACAAATGATGGCTCAAATGTGATTGGTTAAATGCTTAAATACGAAAAAAACACACCTGGAAGCAGAAAGACAATTTTGAATTATTTAATAAGAATTCATGGACAAAATATAATTCACATTAGTCACTGATTCAGATATTTCTAGGCCTGCAGAGAAGGCCTTGCAGGCCCTGACGGCCCACCACTGTTCGTTTCTTTGTGGCTAATGTTAAGGTCGAGTAAGGGGCCAACACTAAAGAGTAACAATTATTGTTAATTATTTTAGCTGGCTATCTATTAGCACATGTAGCTATGTAGCAGGCTATTTATTAGCTATATGGCTATCTAGCTAGTTAGCTAACTGTCTAGCTGGCTATCTATTAGCACATGTAGCTATGTAGCAGGCTATTTATTAGCTACATGGCTATCTAGCTAGTTAGCTAACTGTCTAGCTGGCTATCTATTAGCGAACTGTTGGCTAGCTGGCTTGCTTTCTATTTATTTCAGTTACTTCCGGGTTGAATGAGCGCTGGTGCGTGTGGCTGCCGCCTCTCACCCGCAGAAAAACCGACCCTGTGACTGTAAAGTGACCTTGAGAGTTTCGAAAGGCAATTGGAAATGAAATGTATTATTATTATTATTATTATTATTATTATTATTATTATTTTAATTAAAAAATGCGAACTAAAAACTGCTATTCGCCATTAGCACGTACGTATGTGACATGTCTGTCGTCGTCAAAGGACGGTTATACGATGAGTGGAAATTTGAAGGATTTTTAGGGAAAAAAAGTGAATTTGACCGTGTTCTTAAATTACAAAAAACATCAACATCTGTAAATATGATGTCGTTTGTGGGTGAATCCGTTGACAAAGTGATTTGATATCCAACCCTGACGTGAATCCTTATTTAATCTTCAATTTCACACAATCATCACGATGACAGCTTGGACGCCCACGTATGCTACTCGTTAAGGCTAATGATTTGACGATTTAACAACCACCCCCCATTAAAAACAACACAAAATACAACACTTAAATAACATTTTTAAAAATAAACTATGATGTTGGACTAAAACAGTATCATTTCAAGCCGTGTTGTTTCTCCGTGGACTGCACCCACGCACCGCGAGTAGGCTAGAAATGCGCACATCGAATAAAGATGATGACAAATGCGGCTTTTATTATTATTTTGAAAGGAAACACGATAGTGTACGATCACGATACACAAAAAACAACAACGAAATACAATCCACGATTGATTTTACCGTGTTTTTCCGACATGCTCCTCTCTCTCTCCTCCTCGAATAGGATGTTGTTATCACCAATCCAGATAAAGGTAAAGAAAATCCCTTCCCCCAAAAAAAAAAAAAAATGCGCAACGGTGCTGACTTTTACTCCAAAGGTTTGCAGCAGGCCATTTTCAAGATGCTTTCATCTTCAAGAGCACTGATAACATGAGGTCTATCTCTCCTGGAAGGAACACAGTGCATAACTGCTTGCTCTCGTGTGTGTGTGTGTATGTGTCCAAAAAAAAAAAGGTTTCTCCTCGAACACGTCGTTGAATATGAAATCAATCAGCCATGGTTGTCTTAAAGCGACAGTCAGTTCTGAATTGTGGAATGGGGGCGGTAGAGGGTTGAGGGGTGCTTCAGCCATTGAGCTCTGGAACATCCCATTAGAACTCAATAAAAAGGTTGGATTATATGAGCTGTCTGTCCGCCTTCCACCTCCCCTGATCTTCTCCAATTATTTATTTAAACGCCACACATTTAACAACACCGTTCATTTTAATACTGTTCAATCATGAACAAAATGTAAAAGTAAATTTAATTTTGCAGCAGGGTGGCGGATGGTAGTTTCCGACAACATTCCCAAAAACAGATTTTAGGTGGCTCAAGCAGTCCAGATGATATCAATTGTATAGCTCACATGTGTCAAACGATGAAAAGGTTTCTTCAGCCGTCATCTGTACTTCTTTGAAAGGTTTCGTTCCTCATCCGAATAGCTTCGTCAGCAAACTAAATTTGTGCTGGTACTCTGTGCTGGTAGGGATATATATATATCCCTAATGGACAGAGGTGGTGATGCCAGACCACTGCTCTAACACGTCCCTTCTCTAAGGTTGGGGGAGCAGTGGACTACTCCCTGAAGGTAATCTGATTACTTCTTTTACTCCCCTTTTCAAACAGTCTCATAAAGTAGCGAGTAAAAGAAGCCATTTTTGAAAAAAAAAAAAAAAAAGCAAAACCCTTCAGGTTTAATTGACACTGTGCTTACAACAGACTTCTTAGGTCGTTAAAGCATAGGCTTAGTCACGCTGATGAGGTGATACCAGAGTTAATGGGGCAATCAGAGCAAGGCGTAGGACATTAGAGGTAATCAGACAGACCAAAAGAAGTAATCAGATTAGCTTCAGGGAGTAGTCCACTGCTTCCCCAATTTAGAGCAGGGACCTATCAGAGCAGAGGTTCTGGCATGGCCACCTCTGTCCATAAGGGCTAGATATAGGGCCAGAGTTACCAGCACAACTCTAGTTCGCTGACCAAGTTCTTCGGATGAGGAGCGAAATATCAGACACCTTCAAAGAAGTACAGTGATACCTTGGCTTACGAACTTAATTGGTTCCCAGACAGAGTGAAAGTGAAAAGTGTGTATCCCAAATATTAATTTCCCATAGGAAACCATTAAAAGGAGAATAATCCGTTCCAAGGACCCCATAAAACATAATTTTCTACTTTCTAAGCTTTCATTCTACTTTTCTAAGCTTTATAACTACACAAAATATAACTTATTTTATGTATAATAAATGTGCTATGGTATTATGATTAAAGAAATAAACTGTACTGTATAATAAAGTCGTTTTACCTTTCGTCAATGGCCATTTTCATCAGCATACAACACTTAATGAGGAACGTAGCCTTCTTCTTTCACCGTCTTGAGGAATGATCCCTTGCAGGTGCTTTCTCTGCGATAATTGTACCTAGTTCCTCATCAATTGTGTTCTGTTTAGCTGGGTTGATAGCTTTTTGCATCAAATGTACAGATGGCTGTTTGTGGAGCCTGATTGACGGGATATTTTAACCTTGCAGTCTACACTCTGCCTTTGAACTATCAAAGTTGAAACTCTCTCACTGGAAGTCTCTTTAATGTAAACCACAATAACAGTCATCAATTTAATTTGGCAACTCTGTTATCGCTGGATATAAACATTTTTTTTTTAATGAAAGCGCACATCCATCCATCATCCATCTGTCAATGCGTGTAGAGAGAGGCGGTAAAGACGATGTCCCTTCGGATGGCGAGGGAGGCCTTCTCCATTTTGCTTCTGAGTACCGAATCTCCCACGATGCGGGCCGCCTGGCGTAATTCCTTTAGTATCTCGTCCAGGCGTTGGATGCAACGTACCACCGTGCCTTCCTGGACGTCCGTCAGTTGGGCGATTTCTGCGAACGGCTGTGTTTGATTGACAGATGGATGAGTGATGAGAATTGCGTGACATCAACTTTGTACTCTTGATGCATCCGAGTGAAAATAGTCTTCAAAGGGATCTTCTGATAACATCACCGCAAAAAGGCCTTTTTTTTTGTTTCACTAGTTACCAATGGGGTGGAAATCGATGCTAAATATAGGCTAAGTTGGTTACACGGCATGGCTGCCGGTCGTCATGGTGACCAGGCTGCCTCTGCATCCGCTAGGATGGGTTTATATTAGTAAGCATTGAAGCAGACTGTTCTAATGACACGTGCCGTAATAAAGTATTCTTTTATTGTCCTCAAATGATTCATTTCTGTAGTTGCTAGGCAACAACTATTTGCGACAACAACACAATACAATGCAAGACATCAAACTCAGTAACTCATGAATAATTTAAATAATGTTAATTATATTAATAATTTTACTAATTTTACCAATTTTAATAAATGTAATAATGTTAATAATGTTAATATAGTTAACAATTTTACTAATTTTATTAATTTTAATAAATGTAATAATGTTAATCATGTTAATGTGAATATAGTTAATAATGTTAATAATGCTAATAATTGTAATCAATGTAATCATTTTAATCATTTTAGTACTTGTTATAATTTTAAATACTTTTGAATCATTGTAATAATTTTAATACTTTTAATAGTTATAATAATTGTAATATGAAATGTATTATTATTATTATTATTATTATTATTATTATTGTAATAATTGTAGTAATTGTAATAATTGTTGTAATTGTTGTAATTGTAATGATTGTAATAATTGTAGTAATTGTAATGGTTGTAATGATTGTAATAATTTTAATAATTGCAATAATTGTAATAATTTTAATAATTTTAATGATTGTAATAATTTTAATAATTGTAATAATTTTAATAATTGTTCATTTTAACTCATTCACTGCCATTTACGAATTTGTTCTGTTTTTGGTTTGTCTTGCTGGGGTGCTGATAAAGTGTTGACTAGACCTATGGCAATTTTTCCCCTTCCACAAGGGGGTAGCATTTCCCTTTTTTCCATGTTAGCGCTTTGTTCCAGCTTCAGTTGTTGTTAAAGCTCTATATAAACCAATATGTATGTATTGCATTGTGTTTTGGACAGCTGCCCTCATTTCAAGCTCATATAACTCCAGACCCATATAATTTAGAAATTAACTATTTTAGAAGAAAGTCTGAAGTTTCTTACGCTGCATTTAATGTTTATGGCGTCCTAAAACTCAATATTTTGTGGGTCCTGAAATTCGAGTGACAATGACAAATACCCTGGCACTGGAGTGGACCCATTTTTGCACATCGTCTGGCAGTGAGAGTTTAGACTGCATTAATTAGCTCTTGTGTGAAATAACATGCTAGCCGCTTCATTCCCATGAAAGACACTAATAAAAATAGTGCACGAAAACTCACCATGCCTCTGGCCCAACAGTAAACCACCTCTGTCAGACCAAATTTAAACTGGCCCACAAATTCTTCCGCTGTTTGTGACAAGCCGCAATCTCTTTGTAAGTCTCCGATGCGTTGAGCAACTGATAACACTCGATCGATACCCTGAGTAAAGACAAATTAGAAGAAACAAATAGTGATGAGTCAACCAAATGGGAAATAGAAATAAAAAAGGTTATAGTTGCAAGCAATTAATAACCACGTGAACATACAATGATACCTCGGTTTACGAACCCCTTGGCTTACGAACGTTAAATTTCGTAATGTGAAATTTTTACCTTGGCATACGAACTATTTTTCGGGATACACACGGAGCGCCACAATGAGTGATGTGTCGTTCGTGAACGGGCCCGTTCTAACAAGAAAATGGCAGCCGGCTTGTTTTGTTCCTCTATTCCCCACCCCCAGTCGTTGGTTAAAGCCACGTGATTGGTCAAGAACGCAGCAATGAGGGGAGGTGGTTTAAACATGAAAGAGACAGGCAGACGGCAGTGAGAGTTTCAACTTTGATTGTTCAGAGCCAGAGTGTAGACTGCAAGGTTAAAGTATCCCATCAATCGGGCTCCACCAACAACCCACACAAGCCATCTGTAAACTTGATGCAAAAAGCTATCAATCCCGCTAACAGAACACAATTGATGAGGAACTAGATAAAATTATCGCAGAGAAAGCACCTCCAAGGGATCAGTCCTCAAGATGGTGAAAGAAGAAGGCTATGTTCCTCATTGTGTTTAATACTGAGGAAACCAGCTACTACATTCGATCAAGCCATCAACGACCATCACAAAGGTAAATCAAACGACTTTATTATACAGTACAGTTTATTTCTTTAATTATAATATCATAGCACATATATTATACATAAAATACGGTATATTTGGTGTAGTTTTTAAGGCTTAGAAAATTAGAAAGTAGAAAATTATGTTTTATGGGGACCTGGGAACGGATTATTCTCATTTTAATGGTTTCCTATGGGAAATTAATTTTTGCGATACACACTTTTCGCCTGACACACTGTCTGGGAACCAATTAAGTTCGTAAGCCAAGGTATCACCGTATCTCAGCATGAACCGCCACTTCTTCAGGTGTCTTCAGTGTTAACTTTTGAATAAAAACAGGCGTTTAGGTGTGCCTTAAAGTGGCAAAAATACAGTATATGAACGGAGGAGTCATACAAAGCCGCATGATGGCCGGTGCGCCTCACCTCTTGTAAAGTGTTGCTAATGTGCGGCTCCACTTGGGTGTTTTGTGAGAAGACTAAACAGGACAGCAGGGCGGCGCTCTCCTCGGGCGCCAGTGGGCTCAACGCGTTCTCAAAGAGGAGTTCGGTCAGTAGCAACTCGTGGCTGCTGATCTGACACGCCACGCGGCCTTTGAGCTGCACGGCGCCCCCGCTGTCCACGTACTGGAGCGACTGCAGCACCTGAGACGCATCGGAGGGAAGATTATTGTGAGCTCGTGATTGTGTAAATGCTGTTTCCTTGACTCATTTATTGCCATTCGCTAATTTATTCGGGAATTGAAAATATGACGTAGAGCCATTCCCGAATCTGTGCAGTTTTTTTTTCATGCTTAGGTGCTGATAAAGCACTGGCCATGGTCTTTTCCACAAGGGGGCAGCATTTCCCTTTTTGTCCATGTTAGGGCATTGTTCCAGCTTTGTTAAAGCGCTATATAAACCAATATGTATATATTGCATTATATTTTGGACAGCCGCCCTCATTTCAAGCTCATATAACTCCAGACCCATATAATTTAGGAATTAACTCTTTTTTTTCTGATGAAAGAACCTAAGGTTTCTTGCACTGTATTGAATGTTTTTGTAGTCTGTGGGTCCTGGATTGCGAGAATTAGAAGGTAAACACATAAATAACGCGATGGTGAATCATTGTGTGTTGTACCAAGACTACTATTTGATACTAGTTGACACAAATTCCCAGCAGACAAATCGGACCTTTACAACAGAGCTTGGGCGCCATCTTGTGCATTTTCTGGGACGCTAAATTGGAGTGCTGATTTGATACAGAAGGACTTCTTTAATCGATTGCAAACATGTATGCTTTCCTCTTCGGAACTATTTGAATCATATTGGATGACTAACAAGAAAGCATCTTCTCCGAATCTGAAGCCATTGTTTTGATTCTCGAGCAAGGCAAGACGTCTTGGTGTGACGTCACGAACAAGGGGGCGGGACCTTCTGAAACTGGCCATTTCCGGTTTCATTTTGAAGTAGTTTTGGGATACTTGAACTCATTTTTATTGGTGTTTTGCATTTGACTAAAAATATCAGCCTGCGTGTTTTGGGTATTTTCGATGCGATAAAACGTTTTTTTCTGATGTCAGTTAGGAAACAAAAAAATGGTGTCGGTTGTCCTTTAAAGACACACAAAAAAATCTATGACAATATTGCTTCTTCGACCATCTGCAACGATATAAGAAAATAAACAAACCTTGATCCTCTGATGGTACTCGGGCAGTAGAGATAACGACTGATCTGAAACCAGGAAAAGCAGTTTGTCCAGCTCGTCTTGCGCAATCATCCTCTCCTTCACTCGAGCAAACTGAAACAGACACACACACATAAAAAGATCTTTGTTTCTGTATGACCTTCAAAAGTGCGGGAAAAAAAAACACGCGATAGGCCAAACCTGCTCAAGGAAAGTCGGCGAGTGGATGCAATTGAATTCTTTGAGGCTCTCCTGCAGCACACGGAGACGCATAGAAGCCTCTACAACGTCCATACTCTTCAACTGGAGGTCGTTGACTGCGTCGAGGGTGGCGATACCGCTTGCGTTAGCCTCGGCTAACCGCAGGAGTTCTTGGGTGGCCGTGGAAATAGCTTGACCGGGTGGTTCGGTCCTGGTGGGTCAGACGGCGTCGGTTTCGTCCACCATATTGAGGCAAACATCCGGATTGAGGAAAAAGGCAGTCGGCGGACAAACCTAAATCGGGGCTGTTGTCTCTTGTGATAATTTTCGATGATCCTATCCGGGATGACTTTGAGGGTCTTCGATGTGATCCCGGTGATGTCCTGGAGCTTCAGTTTCTGCACGGTGTGGCTGCATGGACCTGGACCAAAATGTTAGATTACGACATTGCCACCCACCTGCAATAGTCTTCCAACAATGTTAGAAAATCCAAGAACATTTTGTCACTAGGCAGAATTTGTGGTGAAACACAATTAGTTCTGAACCAATAAATAAATACATAAAAACACAGAAACAAAAAATGAATAATTAAATAAATAAATAACACAAATACATAAACGAATAACACAAAATAAATAAAACATTAAAATGAAATAAAAAAATAAAAAACAAAAATAAATAATTAAACAAATAAACAAATCAATATAGAAAAAAATAAACACAAATACATAAATTAAACAATAAACAAATAACACAAAATAAATACAAAAATAAATAAACACACAAAAATAAATAATTACACAAATAAACAAATCACAAAATAAAAAATGAAAAAATAAACACAAACAACACAAACAAATACATACATTAATAAACAAATAATTATCTAAATAAAAACACAAACAAACAAATAAATAAATAAATAACAAAATAAATACACAAATAAACACACACACACACACACACACACACACATAAATACTTAAACAAATAAACAAATAAATAAATGAAAAATAAATAAACACATAAATACATAAATGAATAAACCAATAAATAACCCCAAAAACATAAATAAATAAATAAATGAATAAATAAATAAATAAAACACAAAACAAATACACAAATCGAAAACACTCAGAAAAAAATAATTAAACAAACAAACACATAAATAAATAACCACATAAATAAATGTTAAAAAATGTCATCCACAAATCGGGGTTTCACTCCACCAAGTTGATATTATCCTTTCCACTCAAATCAACTCCCAAACATAATCTCTCTTCTATGTTCAATGTTACCAAAATATGAACAAGAAAGAATGACATCGCCCTCTGCTGTTTTGCCACAAACAAAAAATCCAACCGACCAACCTTCGGGGATAAAAAGCGCAGCATTGTAGAGGTGAGGAAGAACTTGTCTGTCATCCCCGTTCTCCTCTCCTTCCTCGTTGCCTTTGTCGCATATGATGAGCGTTGTGAAGATGCGATTCACCGAGACACCGGACACCTTCAGCGGAGGCGTTAAAAATTTGCAACGGTTAATAATTTTCTAGACGCAAACCGAAATACAATGAAACATTCAAAAACAGACCTGCAGGATAACTCCCAAAGCGTTGAGATGCTGCTTGTTGTTCACCACCACAACTCGGCCTACGGACAAAGCTTTCAGCCCGTTGACCGACTCCAGAATACCACGCTGGAGTCAAAAACAGCAATTAATAGCTAGATGCTACATTAGCATGAGTGAAATAATAATAATAATAATAATAATAATAATAATAATAATAATAATAATAATAAATTTGATTTATAAGCGCCTTTCAAAACACTCAAGGTCACTTTACAGTCACTGGATCAGTTTTTCTGTGGGTGAGCAGCGGCAGCCACACCCGCACAGGAAGTAACTCAAATAGATAGAAAGCTAACTAGCTAGCTAATAATAATAATAATAATAATAATAATAATAATCCATTTCATTTATAAGCGCCTTTAAAAACTCTCAGGAAGTAACTCAAATAGAAAGCTAACTGATACATAACTAATAATAATAATAATAACAATAATAACAATAATAATAACAATAATAATAATAATAATAATAATAATAATAATAATAATAATCCATTTCATTTATAAGCGTCTTTCAAAACTCTCAGGAAGTAACTCAAATAGATAAAAAGCTAACTAGCCAGCTGATAGATAGCCAATAATAATAATAATAATAATAATAATAATAATAATAATAATAATAATAATAATCCATTTCATTTATAAGCGCCTTTAAAAACTCTCAGGAAGTAACTCAAATAGATAGAAAGCTAACTAGCAAGCTGATAGATAGCCAATAATAATAATAATAATAATAATAATAATAATCGATTTCATTTATAAGCGCCTTTCAAAACTCTCAGGTAGTAACTCAAATAGATAAAAAGCTAACTAGCCAGCTGATAGATAGCCAATAATAATAATAATAATAATAATAATAATAATAATAATAATAATAATAATAATAATAATAATAATAATCCATTTAATTTATAAGCGCCTTTCAAAACTCACAGGAAGCAACTCAAATAGATAAAAAGCTAACTAGCGAGCTGATAGATAGCCAATAATAATAATAATAATAATAATAATAATAATAATAATAATAATAATAATAATAATAATAATAATCCATTGAATTTATAAGCGCCTTTCAAAACTCACAGGAAGCAACTCAAATAGATAAAAAGCTAACTAGCTAGCTGATAGATAGCGAATAATATATAATAATAATAATAATATAAATATTTGTGTGTTTTACGGGTGTGTTTGTAGTACCTGGATGATGTCTCTCGTCATCTGCAGCTCAGTTACTGTATGGTAGAATGGCAACAAATCAGAGAGCTGGCCCTCACTGGCCGCGAGAGGCAGAGTGGACAAGGTCTTCTTGAGTTGAGTGATTCTCTTTTCGTGTGCCTAGCGGAACGCATTAAGATGGATAATGAGCATACCAAAAAAAAGTCAAGTTAAAATATGACATTAAAAAAAAGACAAAAATGAATATATAAAAATATTAATAATAATAATAATAATAATAATAATCACAATAATAATAATCTTTATAATTATCATCATCGTATTTATAAGCGCCTTTCAAAACTCTCAAGGACACTTTACAGTCACAGGATATTTTTTCTGTGGGTGAGCAGCGGCAGCCACACGCGCCACCATTCACTCAAGCCGGAAGTAACAAAGTAAAAATAAAAAAAACTAAATAACAAATAATACACACACAAACACAAAGACAGAGACAGAGAGTCATTCATTCTTCAGCACTTGCTGTACCCTCTTTGTGACATGAAGCAGTTGTAGTCCTAAAACTGAATATTTTGTGGGTCCTGGAATTTGAGTGACAATGACAAAAACGTATGGCAGTGAATGACTTAATACTGTATAAGTCACAGCTGCTGTTAGCCACTAGACTACACTTGCAAAATCTGTGTGCTTCAATTTGTTTTACAATGTGGAATAAATAAAAAAAAAATCACGTTCTTAATATTTTTCCACATTTTCAGCACTTCTGGTTTTTATTGTGCTCCGACCTGAGTATCTCGGTGGCTTTCAGAGAAGCTTCTCCTCATCATGTCCGTCACGTGGAGAGCTTCGACTCTCAACAGGTTGAGGATCATGGTGTAAGTCAGTCGGAATTGCGAGTGAAGCATGGTGGGCTTACCCTGGATGACAAAAAAAAAACAAAAAAAAAAAAAAGGACGTGAGAAACACTTACGACGCGATCCACGTCATGCGTGGATATCCACCTTCTCTGCCTCACCATCATCATGACATGCAGGTCAGACATCTCGTGAACGCCTCCTTTACAGAGAATGATGACCGTTCCTGTGGCATCAAGACCTCTCCTGCCTGCTCTGCCCGCCATCTGAATGTATTCACCTAAAAAGACACAAAAAAAAAAAAACGACGTCATCCACTCAATTGGTGTAATGAGATGAAGCGCTTTTCGGGGTCAGCAGCACACCAGGGAGTAAATTCCGATATCCGGTTCCGTCATGTTTTCGGATACTGTCGAAAACCACAGTCCTGGCTGGCATGTTTACTCCCATCGCAAAAGTCTCAGTAGCGAAAAGCACCTGAAGAAATCACATTTGTGATTGAAAAAGTGGTTAATTTTGGTGCTTCGATGTAAACAAAGAAAATAAATAAGTCAAGAAACACATGCTAGAGCACAGGTGTCAAAGTCAAGGCCCGCGGGCCAAATCCGGCCCGACACATCATTTTTTTCGGCCCGCGAAAGCAACTCAAACTTGTTAAATTCCATGATGATTGCTAAAATCTGAGCCAAAATTTCATATTTTTGGATGTCAACCACAATAAAAGTCATTATTCCTGACTTCAGATTTGAAAACAAGTTATTCATTAATTTGCTGTGTGCTCTATATGTAATATTTGAAGGGATTTAAACATTCTAATGGGTTCCAATGTGGCCCGCGGCAAAAAATGACTTTGACACCCCTGTGCTAGAGCCTCACCTTTACGAGACCTCTCGAGAAGAGCATTTCAATCACCTCCTTCAGTATGGGCAAGATTCCACTATGATGGACCGCTATTCCTTTTTTCAACAAGTGCCTCATGAGCACAATCTGAACAAGATATTTTAAAAAAAATGTTATTATTGAAACCCAATTTAAGCAAATCCCTTAAAAAAAGTTGAAATAATTAGCATTTAGCATAGCGTTAGCTTAATTTCTAATCAGAATTAAAAACAATGTAATGCAAATAATTGGCATTTAGCATAGCATTAGCTTAATTTCTAATCAGAATTAAAAACAATGTAATGTACATTATTACTTTATCAAGTCATCAATTTAAAAAAATATGGTCTTATTGAAACAGCATTACAGAAAATACAGTTACCCCTTAAGAAATTCAAATACAGTAAAGTCTCGTTATATCGATATTCAAGGAAGTCCGAAAAAATATCGATATAACCGGGACTATCGATATATCCGACCCTGTTTGCATGTAATTTTCTCCGTGCGTGCATAGAAATAGTATCGATATAACCGGGACTATCGATATATCCGATATCGATATAACGAGACTTTACTGTAATAAGCATTTTGCATAGCGTTAGCTTAATTTGTAATCATCAGTAAAAATAATATACTGAACATTATTAATTGAGCAACTCAGCATTTTTTAAAGTTATTATCGAAAAGCATTCAAACAAATACAAAGTTTTCCCTTAAAAAAAGTCAAATAAAGTGCATTTGGCATAAACATTAGCTTAATTTCTAATCATAATTAAAAACAATATAATTACTTTATCAACTCATCCATTTTTTTTTTTTAATTTGTAGACTGCAAGGTTAAAATATCCCATCAATCAGGCTCCATAAACAACCCGCACAAGCCATCTGTACACTTGATGCAAAAAGCTATCAACCCAGCTAAACAGAACACAATTGATGAGGAACTAGATAAAATTATCACAGAGAAAGCGCCTAGAAGGGATCATTCTTAAAGATGGTGAAAGAAGAAGGTTACGTTCCTCATCAAGTGTTTAATGTTGATGAAAGCGACCACTCCATTCCATCAAACCATCAAGCCTTCGATACATCAGAAGTACATAGTATATAGTACATAACACAACTTTATTATACAGTACAGTTTATTTCTTTAATTATAATACCATAGCACATTTTTTATAAATAAAATAAGGTATATTTTGTGTAGTTTTAAGGCTTAGAAAATTAGAAAGTAGAAAATTATGTTTTTATGGGGACCTGGGAACGGATTATTCTCATTTTAATGGTTTCCTATGGGAAATTGATTTTTGGGATACACACTTTTCACCTTACAGACACCGTCTGGGAATCAATTAAGTTCGTAAGCCAAGGTATCACTGTAATGAGCATTTAGTGTAGCCTTAGCTTAATTTCTAATCATAATTAAAAAAAAAACAATATCCTGCACATAATTAATCAACTAATCATTAAAAAACAGCATATGATAAGCAATGAAACATTGCATTAATTGCGCCATTTTTTTTCTTCGTCTAGTGCTAGTTTGTGTGATGCAGATGAGCTCAGAGGTGGTATGAAAAAAGATGGCCGAGTTACCTGAGGGAGCTGTCTGTCTCCCCCTCTGAGTCGACTGAGGCTCTTTTGGAAAAACGAATGAATCTCGGCCTTCTCGATGGACGTGGTCAAGTCCATGGAGTCCAGCGAATGGGCGTTCTCGTCGCATCGCGTGCGCGAGAAAGTGAACGCCACCACGGGCGTCTGCTGCCGTTGGGACAGGAAGTGCAAGAGGGTGAGCCACACCCCTTTGTCCTAAAAATGGAGACAAGGATGTACAGTAAATGTAAGAACAATAAATCAACAAAATGTAAAAGCATGTTAACTCATTCACTGCCATTCACGGATTTTATTCTGGAATTGAAAATATGACAATTCTCAAATTTGTTCGGGTATTGTTTTTTCCATGCTTGGGTGCCGATACAGCATTGGCTATGGCCTCTGACAATATTTTTTCTTTTCCACAAGGGAGCAGCATTTCCCTTTTTTCCCATGTCCGTGGTTTGTTCCAGCTTCAGCTGCTGTTAAAGCGCCATATAAACCAATATCCCTGATCCACTGCTGAAAAGGACACTTTGATCTTCTCCTCTTTCATCTGGAACTGCTTCATGTCACAAAAAGGTTACAGCAAGTGCTGAAGAATGAATGACTCTGTGTCTTTGTGTCGTCATATAATTTGTAATTGAGTTTTTTTTTTTACTTCAAGATGGCCCCGCGAGAGTGGCTGCCTTTCCAGCACCTCCTGTATTTTGTTTTTCTACTTCTTTCTTTCCTTTCCTCTTCCTTTTACAACTTTGCTGCTATGAAATGTAAATTTCTCCACTGCGAGATGAATAAAGGTACATCCAATCCAATCCAATATGCATATATTGCATTGTATTTTGGACAGCAGCCCTCATTTCAAGCTCATATAACTCCAGAACCATATAATTTAGGAATTAACTGATTTTATTGTATATATGTATTTATTTTTAATGAAACAAGAGTGTCTAATAATGATAATAATAATAATACATTTCATTAATAAGCGCCTTTCAAAACTCAAGGACACTTTACAGTCACAGGATTTTTTTTTTGCGGGTGAGCAGCGGCAGCCACACGCGCCAGCGTTCCCTCAACCTGGAAGTAACAAAGTAAAAAAAAACTAAATAACAAATAATGACAACACAAAGACACGAAGAATCATTCATTCTTCATCACTTTCTGTACCCTCTTTGTGACATGAAGCAGTTCTAGATGAAATAGAGGATCAAAGCATCCAGCTAGCTAGATAGCAAATGGGTAGCTAGGTAGGAGGCTAGCTACATAGCTAGCGAGATAGATAATAATAATAATCATACAATTCATTTATAAGTGCCTTTCAAAACTCTCAAGGACACTTTACAGTCACATGATATTTTTTTTCTGCGGGTGAGCAGCGGCAGCCACACGCGCCAGCGTTCACTCAACCCGGAAGTAACAAAGTATAACAAAAACAAACTAAATAACAAATAATATGACAACACTAAGGTGTCTAATGCAGAATTGAATGTTTATTTAGTCATAAAACTCAATATTCTGTAGGACCTGGAATTCAATGACAAAAACCCTGGCACTGGAGTAGACGTATTTTTGCACATCGTCTGGCAGTGAATGAGTTAAGGACAGCTTTCTGAGTGTGACGGGGAGAATTACCTGACTAGCCGTGGTGTTCTGGGATGTACTTTTCGTGCCAAAAGATTGGGCGTATTTGCTACTTCGTTCCTTTTTGGCATCCACAGCGGCGTAGTAGCTGAAAAAAAAACACACACAATACGATTTGCTTGACATAACTTTGTCTCATATTGAGGTCCCATTTTTGCTCTTTTATGAGGTCTACTTGTAACAAAACAAAAAAAGTGGGAGGTACCCTTTAGTTAAGAAGTTTCCTGTAGCATCCAACAGTAGAAACATTTCTTTTTGGGTCTTTGTACTGTTTCCAGTATACAAATAATGCTCCAAAGGCACAGGCCTCTTCAGTGTGCTGATCACATAAATGTGCTTCTTCTTAATACGTCTGGAAAATTCCATGTTGGAAATATTGACATTGATCAAGGTTGATGTGCTTATCATATCGTGGTTGCGGTAAATTTCAAGCACCTACCCGATCCACTCGCTGAACTCTAGAGCATTTGGCACTGTGGCGCTTAGCAGAATGATGCTTACGTGATCAGGCAACATGATGAGAACCTCTTCCCAAACTACTCCTCTCTGTGCAAGTCCGGAAAAAAAAAATACAGAGAAAAGATCATCTTAAAGGACAACCGACACCTCCGGACAAGTTGTCCATAATTTGTAAAATCACTTTAAATGACTTCTATGGAGCGTATTTTACAAAGATTCCACGGCATTTAGCGATACAGTAAAGTCTCGTTATATCGATATCGGATATATCGATAGTCCCGGTTATATCGATACAATTTCTATGCACGCACGGAGAAAATTACATGCAAACAGGGTCGGATATATCGATATTTTTCCAGACTCCCTTGAATATCGATATAACGAGACTTTACTGTATTTTACGTTTTATAACTCGCGCTGAATATTCAGGAAGTCTTGTTTTTGAGTTGGTGATGATTCCTGACGTGACGTCACATAGGGAACGCCCCTGACCGAGAAAGCGACACACAATACATTTTGGGTACTTTGTTTGGTATGAAAACATCGTGTTGATGGCAAAATTAGAAGGAAAACACATAAATAACGCGATGGTGAATTGTTGTGTATTGCACCAAGACTACTATTTGATACTAGTTGACACAAATTCCCAGCAGGCAAATCAGCCCATTTCCAACGGAGCTTGGGCGCCATCTTGTGCATTTTCTGGGACGCTACATTGGAGTCCAGGCGCCTCAAAATGGAAGGACTTCTTTAATCGATTCCAAACATTTATGCTTTGCTCTTCAGAACTAAATGAATTATATTCATAACTGGATGAGTAACAAGAAAGCATCTTCTCCGAATCTGAAGCCATTGTTTTGATTCTAGAGCAAGGTAAGACGTCCTGGTGTAACATCACGAACAAGGAAGCGGGACCTTCTGAGACTCACCATCTCCGAGGTCATTTTTAAGTAGTTTTGGGACACTTTAACTCATTTTTATTGGTGTTTTGCATTTGACTAAAAATATCAGCCAGCGTGTTTTGGCTATTTTAGATGCTATAAAACGTTTTTCTGATGTCAGTTAGGAAACAAAAAAAAATGTTGTCGGTTGTCCTTTAAATGGGAATTTGGGGGAGTTTATTGTGAAAAATCTCCTGACCTCTGCATCATTAATATAATGGACCTCATCAAATATGACCCACTCCAAGTCCCTGATGACTTCGGAACCGTTGTAAAGCATCGACCTGAAAGTGAAAGAATATGTCTTTAGTTGTACAGAGGTAATCAAAAATATTGATAACCACAAAATATGTAAGACTACCTGAGGATCTCGGTGGTCATGATGAGACATGAAGACTCAGGACTGAGCTGGATGTCACCTGTGAGGAGACCCACATCCTTAAAAGTGGTCTTGAAATCTCTGAACTTCTGATTGGACAAAGCCTTGATCGGGGAAGTGTAAATAGTCCTAGCGTAGAAAACATAATTTACACATTATTAATTATCCATCCATCTTTTTTAGTCGATCACACTGGCTCTATTAAATGATTAATTGATCAATTCTTATTCTCATCCTTATTTAGTCAACATAAACAAACATAATAAATATCAAGTCATACTTAAGAACCGTTTTTTTTATTAGCGTGGTGACTTATTTTCAAACGAATGGTGACCCCTAGCGGTCATAGCAAGAACATTCGACATAAACTACAACATTGCAAACGTCAATTAAAAATTTTCCTTCATTTTAACTCATTCACTGCCATTCACAAATTTATTAATGAATTGAAAAGATGACGTAGAGCGCCAGTCCCAAATTTTTTCGGGTTTTGTTTTTTCATGCTTGGGTGCCGATAAAGCGCTGGCTATGGCCTCTGGCAATGTTTATTCTTTTCTCCAAGTGGGCAGCATTTCCCTTTTTTCCATGTTAGCGCTTTGTTCTAGCTTCAGCTGTTGTCATTGCGTTATATAAATCAATATGTATGTATTGTATTTTGCACTGCTGCCCCTATTTCGAACTCAGATAACTCAGGACCCATATAACTTAGGAATTAACTCTTTCTGATAAAAGAAGAGAGTTTGAAGTTTCTAACGTTGTCTTTAAAGTTGATTTAGTCGTAAAAGTGAATGATCTAGTCCTAAAAATGAATGAACTGAAAAATGACAAAAACCCTGGCACTGGAGTGGACATTTTTGCACGTCTGGCAATGAATAAGTTAAAAAAACAAAGCGGCTTTGTAAAATCAGAAAAATTATCTCTCAAAAATGTCACAAAACTTGGACATATCTGCAAATACGGACTTGGTCATGTGTTTCTGTGACAGGGCGATGGCGTATTCGGCCACGACCGTTTTGCCAGCCGACGTGTGCGCTGCTACAAACACAGATTCGTGGGCCTCCAGTCGTAATATAGCTTGTTTCTGGAACACATCCAGCTCAAATGGCCACTGGAAGGTGAAAAAAATAACATTATTGGAAAATAGAATGAAAGAGGACAATGTCGGTAAATCTGAGTACAGACAAGTACCTTAAAAGCTGGCTGAGGAATACGTTTGTGAAAATTCTCGCAGGGTGAACTTATATCAACGGGAATGGCCCATTTCTTGCTTTCTTCTGGCTTCTCCCTCTGGATTGAGTTTCTGTTTTTTTCATTGTCGATGGAAGAGGAGGAAGACGTGGCATGCTGATGGTAGAGCGATAGAGTCAAATGCATGGAAAACAATAGCATATTGACGCCATTTTAACTCATTCACTGCCAGACGATGTGCAAAAATATGTCCACTCCAGTGCCAGGGTTTTTGTCATTTTCACTCAAATTGCAGAGACCCACAGAAACTGCAAATTTCCCCATTGCGGGACGAATAAAGGTATTCTGATTCTGAATATTGAGTTTTGGGACTACATAAACATTCAATGTGGCCTAAGAAACCTTAAAATCTCTTCTTTAATCAGAAAAAAGAGTTAATTCCTAAATTATATGAGTCTGGAGTTATCTGAGATTAAAAGGGGGGTGGTTTACATAGCGCTTTAACATTGTAAACTCTAACAAAGCATGGACAAAAGGCAAATGCTGCCCCCTTGTGGAAAAGAAAAAAATATTGCCTGAGGCCATGGCTAGCGCTTTTTTAGCACCCAAACATGAAAAAACAAAACGTCTGCTCTACATCATGCTTTAAATTCAAGAATGGCAGTGAATGAGTTCAAAAATGAATATAGAAATTTCGGAAATAGTAAATACGGTACTTTGATGCCCAGATCTTCAAGACTGTTTGTCCTTGGAAGCTTGGTGTCCTCTTTATGGCTTTCGTTCTTTGCTTCTGCCTCAGCCTCCAAGTCGGTGACATCATCATAAGTGGACAGTAACGACATGAGGTTGACTTCCGGTTTGGATACTTGAGTTTCTTCATCATGCACATTTTGAAAAAGGAAACGTTACTAGAAACCACGTGTTTGTTGGAAAATCACAAGTGGGAATAACCGGCTAAGCTAGTTACTTTTTAATTGATTTGAATGGCATTCGAGAGTCCTTCAATCAAAACCAACACAATTATATGAATCAAACTGCACATTGACCGACGTACGCGAACCAAGACAAACCTCTATTAGCGAAGTCCATTCCAGTTTTAAAACCAGGAGGAACTTGAAGCAAATCTGTCAGTCAGAAAGTAAGAAACATAAATAGCATCCATCTTGTTCAGAGTTAACTTTCCCAGTAAGAATTTACAGAAAGAGAATGAATCTGTGCTAGCCTTTTGTTTAAACTGGGAGGCCAAATTCTGCATTGACAAACGCATAATACAGTAAAGTCTGGTTATATCGATATCGGTTATATCGATAGTACTGCTTATTACGATACTATTTCTATGAACGCAAGGAGAAAATTTACATGCCGCAGGATCGGATATATCGATAATCCGGTTATCTCGATATTTTTTCAGACTCCCGAGAATATCGATATAACGAGACGTTACTGTAGTTTGAATTTCAATGTTCCACTGTATTTTGACACTTAGTAGAAAACAACATTAAAACTCACCGTTCTCAAAGTCAATATCCTGCTCCAGCTCTGACTTATTCTTGATTTGGTCAAGAGTAAGTTCCTCCATACCACCTATGAAGAAGTTAGAGGAAAGAGGGGATACATTTCTCAATATAGAGTTTTTTTTTGTCTGCACTCAGAAAAAAAAAACAATAAAAAAATAACCAAATGCATTTATTTCACCAGGTAAGAATGGATAGTTTGTGTTGCTTCCTCTAAGGCTCTCGGAAGGAGGTCCAGGTTTGCGTTGTAATAACAGCGAGTTTTTTGACGAAAGATCAGTGTTCTCCAATGAAACCTAAACGTAAATAACACAAGAAAGATATTCTCATGCGGACTTCACCAATACCATAACCTGCATGAATAAAACATAACTTGTCATATTTCAGATCAGAAATCCTTTAATAGTCCCACAGTGGGGATATTTGCGATGTCCTTCCAAATATCAACATTAGAATCGTACAATAGGATGGCGTGAGAATACCTCGGTGAAATCCAGCAGCATTCCTGTAGTTGGATCTCTGATGACGGAGAGACCTGAATTTAGTGGCGATGACGTGCAGTTGAGCAGGGAGTCGACATTCGCGTTTCTTTGTGTCACTCTGGAAGAGACAACACAACAGAGCCTTAGATAGTGACTTCCTATGTACTTTTTATTCCCTGTAGAATGTATTCCCAACTCTAAATATATGCAAAATATGTGATGCATAAAAGACTATTATTATTTTGCTTTTCGATGCAATAGCAACAGATAGTCCAAACCATTAAACTCAAATATGATTTGCGCTAGGCATACACACTTGAGAAATTTTTGAAAGGCAAAGTCTATGTCGTGTAAAGGAAGCCAGCCAGGATCCTGTAAAAACTGCTTCTTTACTTCGTCCTCCAAGCTCAGGCTGGTCGGGGGAAGCCCGTTTGGGAGCTGATGAGGGAAATATAATTTTACATGAAACCTATTGAGTTGACAATGACACATCAGATTGATCACCAATACCTACCGTGCTTTGTGGTGGGAAAGGCAAACCTGGGGAGGGATGTGTGATGAGCTCAAACCTGCCAGAGCATCCCATCTCCAGCAAGGACAGAGGAAGATCTACAGGCCCTGGAGGGGGCACATCTACAAAGAGGCATAACAAGATTATCGTCACAACATAAATACGGTTGATAGTTTTAAACCATGCACGATTATTCTCCAACTTTTGGTTGTTAGACAGAAATGGTGGGACGTTTGGCAAAATCTGTTGATCTTACTTATTCTGTCCATATTCTCGATCAATGGTGTTGAGTTGTCGTATTTGTTTGCCTCGGAAGTAACTTGTTGGCCAAACGGAAATGGACTCATTTTTTTAAAAAATAGATGAAAATCTTTCGAATGATATTGTGGTTTCAAAACAAGTCAAATATCAGTTAAATGTTTGTTATGTTCTGAAAAATACGAGATGTAACTGCCACATACAAAATATGTACAATAGCGGAACCACAGCTTTTTGTTTTTGCTGAAGCCCGTCCTTGCGTCATATTAGCGCGACTGTTTTTGTTCACCACTTCCTGTGAATTTGGTGAGTCTACAATTCAGATCAATGCAGGAAAAAAACAATCAAATAAATGCAAAAACCCGCTTGAGGATGATAATTCTGGATTTTTGAAATCGATTTAGTTATTTAGATTAATACCTTGTGCATTGACTTTGGATTTATGCGAAGCTAATGTCTGGGTTGTGGGATCGATTGTGACAAACGCAGATTTGACTCATTCCCCCCCTTTTTGTAGTGAAACCACTTTCATTATGGCTGTGTTTCCATCTTCACTAACGGAGGAAGAAGAGGCTTTGCAGAAGAAGTATGCGAAGCTCAAGAAAAAGGTGAAGCTAAGTAGATTTTTAATCGCCTGTGTTGAACATACGCGCCAATATGCCCAGTGATGAGTCCTCATGTAATTAATTGTTGATTGTATTTCAGAAAAAGGCACTACTTGCTATTAAAAAGCAGAATACAACCAACCAGACAAACCCGAGTGGATTAAAACGGAGTAAGTGTATTTTCTCTACTTCTCATCGATGGACCATTCCTGTACGACTGAGAGTTTACTCAGACGTTTCTCTACTCTAAGTAAAAAAAAAAAATCTTTAGCTTGGTTATTTATCCATGACTTGATGACAGCATTGTCGGACCAGCCCGTTGTTGACACGGCAACAGCAACTGAGCAAGCAAAGATGTTGATCAAGTCGGGGGCGATCAGCGCCATCAAGTCGGAGAACAAGAACTCGGGTTTTAAACGTTCTCGTATGCTGGAGATTAAACTCAAGGTTAAAAGACCGTCCTTCTATTTGCCTCACTCCATCAACTTTTTGTCTCTCATTTATTTGTAATATATTCTCTGTTCTGCGTGGATCTGTGTTTCATCACAGGACCCTGAAAAGGGCCCGGTTCCAGCTTTCTTACCTTTCCAAAGGAGTGTTTCGACAGATGAAGAGCAACCTGAGGTAATACGCAATATGTAAAGCATTATTACAATGGTAAGATTACCTCACAATTTCATTGAAGAAGAACATTTTCCTGTATTTTAATATAATTGGGAATGTTTCTATTGTGACAGAAAAATCAGGGTTATCTTATCCTTTATTCGTCTCGCAGTGGAGAAATTTACGTTTCACAGCAGCAAAGTTATGAAAGGAAGAGGAAAGGAAAAGAAAGAAGTAGAAAATGAGTGCATATTCAGAGGCAACATTTTAAACTTAGTGTGTGGGGAGTTTTTAAGTTATAGGCTTCTCTTTATTTTCAGCCTGGTTATACAGTAAAGTCTCGTTATATCGATATTCTCGGGAGTCGGAAAAAATATCGATATAACCAGACTATCGATATATCCAATCCTGTGGCATGTAAATTTTCTCCTTGCGTTCATAGAAATAGTATCGTAATAAGCAGTACTATCGATATAACCGATATCGATATAACGAGACTTTACTGTACTTTATTCATCATGGTGCTTACATAACTGTATATCTTGTGTCTTACTTGTAGTCTGGAAGGAGGTCCCACCGGAAGTCTCTGTATGAGAGGTAACATCCCAACTTCTTTTTTGGGGGGAGCGAAATGGTGTTCAATCTTGATTTCTTGCTGTAAAATATTTCCCTCTACCTTTTCCCACAGCTTTGTCAGTTCAAGTAACAGATATCGCGATGAAGAGGATGGGTCAGGAATGTCCTCCAACCGAGAGATGGACAGAGACCAGGACCGAGATAGGGACCGGGACCGTGATAGAGAGCGTGACCGAGAACGTGACCGTGAGCGAGATAGAGACCGAGAACGGGATAGGGATCGCGAATGGGATAGGGAGCGTGAGAGAGATAGAGATAGAGATCGAGAGCGTGACAGGGCGAGGGAGCGGGATAGAGAAAAGGACAAGGAGAGAGACCAGAGCCGAGACCGGAGCAGTGAGATGGATCGGGACCGTGAGGCTGACAAAGAACGTGATGGCACGTTCAGACGTGAGTAAACATTTTTTTTATACATGACAATGAATTGAAAGAAAAAAAATAGACCTGGTTTATGACTGGATTTGTAAATCTACCATTTCCCTTCATCAGGGTCGGATTCATATCCAGAGCGCAGAGTACGAAAAGGGAATACGGTGTATGTTTACGGCTCGGGGCTGTCTGAGGACACCATGCGTTTGGCTTTCTCTCAACATGGCAACATCATCGACCTCTCCATGGACAACCCACGCAAGTAGGGAATAATCTGTGTACCTTGATACCTCGGTTTACGAACCCCTTGGTTTACGAAGTTTTCGGTTTACGAATGTTAAATTTATGAACATTTTACCTTGGCATACAAACTATTTTTCGGGATACACACGGAGCTCCCACAATGAGTGATGTGTCGTTCGCGAACGAGCCTGTTCTCCTAACAAGAAAATGGCAGCCAGCTTGTTTTGGTCCTCTGTTCCCAGCCCCCATAATAAAACGACTTTATCATCCAGTACAGTTTATTTCTTAAATTATAATACCATAGCATATTTATTATACATAAAATAATGTATATTTTGTGTAGTTTTAAGGCTTAGAAAATTATGTTTTATGGGGACCTGGGAACGGATTATTCTCATTTTAATGGTTTCCTATGGGAAATTAATTTTTGGGATACACACTTTTCGCCTTACACACTCTGTCTGGGAACCAATTAAGTTCGTAAGCCAAGGTATCACTGTACATCTTATCCTCTGTTTTTTTTGAGTGCATGATTCTCTGTTTCTGTTTTATTTTGTAGTTGTGCATTCATTACATTTGAGAAGATGGAGTCTGCAGACCAGGCTGTCGCTGAGGTTGGTATATGATGATCCTTCAGTGTCACGCACAGAAATGATTGTGGAAAGCAATACAGACGCTCCCCACCTTATGAACGAGATATGTTCCGAGCGGTCGATCGTAAGGTGAATTTGTTCGTAAGTTGCTTCAGTGTACTCTGATCATCTTTTTCCATTCTTCTCATTTATTCTCAGTTGAATGGCAGCACAGTAGGAGAGGTTCATATCAAAGTCAGCATTGCCAGGAAGCAACCCATGTTGGACGCCGCCACCGGCAAATCCGTGTGGGCTTCTCTTGGTAAACACTTCAAGTTTCAGTTTTTCCACCCGCGTGCATTTATATTTGTTTAAAATTGCGTTCTTTGATTTCCAGCTGTGCACAACAGCACGAAAGGCTCTTACAGGGACAAGAGGAACCAGGTTGTGTATAGTGAAGATTTCCTGGAATGAAATCAAGTGGCTAATCATCATTTGGTTTGTTTTTTTGCCTTTAAAACCTTTTTTTCATTACAACCCGTCGGCTAGCAAAGAGTGACAAATTTGTGTTGGTTTTTTTTGTCAAAAAAAAAATATCATTCATAAATCTGTGTTTAGCTTCTTTTGTCAAGACAAAGTCAACAAAAAAGATAAGTATGATATTTTCAATAACTCATTCACTGCCATTCCCGAATTTGTTTTTTTGTTTTTTCTTGCAAGGGGTGTCGATAAAACGCTGATCAGACCTGTGGCAATGTTTTTTCACTTCCACGCGGGGGCAGCGTTTGCCTTTTGTCCACGCTTTGTTACAGTTTAAAACGTTAAAGCGCTATATGATTCAATTTGTATGTAATTCATTGTAGGTGCTTATAAATTAAATGTATTAATATTAAAATTGAAACAAACCTTTAAGTTTCAAGGTTTTAATTTAAGGTTTGTAGGCCCAAACGATTCCCTCTGAATGCCATTCCCATTAAATATGATATTTAATAATAATAATACATGTCATTTATAATCGCCTTTCAAAACTCTCAAGGTCACTTTACAGTCACAGGATAAGTTTTTCTGTGGGTGAGCAGCGGCAGCCACACACACCAGCGTTCAGTCAACCCACTCATACAAAGCTAACTAGCCAGCTAATTGCTAGCCAGCCAGATATCTAATATATGGCTTGCTAGCGAGCCAGCTACATAGCTAATAGATGATAATAATAATACATGTCATTTATAAGCGCCTTTCAAAACTCTCAAGGTCACTTTACAGTCACGGGATATGATTTTCTGTGGGTGAGCAGCGGCAGCCACACACACCAGCGTTCAGTCAACCCACTCATAGAAAGCTAACTAGCCAGCTAATAGCTAGCTTGCTAGCCAGCCAGATATCTAATAGATAGCTTGCTAGCGAGCCAGCTATATAGCTAATAGATGCTAATAATAATGTCATTTATAAGCACTTTTCATTTGCCATTATGAAAACCAGCAATTCCAAAGGCCTCGTAGTTTAACTACATTTACATAAAGAAAACAAGTTTATTTAATCTTACATTTCTTTGGTTTCTTTATTTTTTTTACGACGCTTGCTCAGTAACCGGACGTTGCGTTTCTTCTTGTAACCTCCCGAGCGATCTCTCTCGTTCTTCCTGCTCGTGTATAGAATTCTGCACTGTGGTTTTCCCGTGCTGCTCCTTCAGGTGGCGCCGTAAAGCGGGTTTGTGGGCGAAGCGTGCGTGACAGTAGGCGCAACGGTGCGGGCGCTCGCCGCTATGTAGGTTCATGTGATCGATGAGCGTAGATCTCTGGGTGAAACCTTTGGAACACAGCGGGCACTGGTGGGCTTTGTTGTTCCCCTTGTGCAAGGCCATGTGTCGGTTCAGGTTGTACGAATGGTGGAATTGTTTATCGCAAAACGGGCAGGAATAAACCTGGTGAGCGGAGCAGTAGTGCAAAGCCAGCGCGTGACTCGAGGGGCACGTGACGCCGCAGTGCTCGCAGATAACCGGCCCGGTGACGTTGGACGTGGAGCCCACCACGGCGACGGATTCGTCACCGCCCTCGTTTGTACCGCCGCGAGTCCCCTCAGCGGCGTCGTTCGACCGTTCCGCCGTAAAATGTGTCAAACGACTGGCGGCAAGCGGCGTGGATTTCTCCGCCTGTGCGTCGTCTAAACTCAAATCCAATCGCGGGACGTCGACTGAGAAAAAAGTTCCCGATTTCAACCCATCGCTTAAGTCCATCCCAAAGCCGCCGGACGTTCCGGGAATATACCACAGATCTTGAGACGCTGAGCGAGGAGATTTTTTCTCCTGAGATTCCACCCAGCGCCTTCTTTTGAAACCCCTCCCCGTTGCTCTCCCTCTGCCACGGGCGGGTTCGGATAATCTCTGTTTTAAAGACCGTAGTCCTTCCTTTGAGAAGCCACCCGTGCCGGGGACTTGGGCAGTTGGAATCAAGTCATATTCGCCACGCTCTTCTCCCACTCCCCTTTCTGCCGCATGGGAACGGGCATCATTATGCTCATCGGGGGCAGCTTTGGAGTCTTCCCCTTTGACGGAGTTCTGCTCATCGTCAGAGATGTAAACTTGGAACGTATCGCGATGGGCGTCACCTCCACGATCCTGTGTCAGAAAAGACGCCTTGAAGGACAACCGACACCACTTTTTTGTTTCCCTAATTGACATCAGAAAAACGTTTTATAGCATCTAAAATACCCAAAACACGCAGGATGGTATTTTTAGTCAAATGCAAAACATAAAAAAAATATGACTGAAAATGTCCCAAAAACGACTTCAAAATGACCCCGCAAATGCCGAGCTTCATTAGGTCCCGCCCCCTTGTTCGTGACGTCACGCAAGGACGTCTTGCCTTACTCGAGAATCAAAACAATGGCTTCAGATCCGGAGAAGATGCTTTCTTGTTACTCATCCAGTTATGAATATGATTCAAATAGTTCTGAAGAGGAAAGCATAAATGTTTGCAAACGATTAAAGAAGTCCTTCTGTATCATTTCGAGGCGTCTGGACTCCAATGTAGCGTCCCAGAAAATGAACAAGATGGCGCCCAAGCTCCGTTGGGAATGGGCTCATTTGTCTGCTGGGAATTTGTGTCAACTAGTATCAAATAGTAGTCTTGGTGCAACACACAATGATTCACCATCGCATTATTTATGTGTTTTCTTTCAAATTTCGCCATCAACACGGATCAACGTGAAGTTTTCAGAACAAACAAAGTACTCAAAATGCATTGTGTGTCGCTTTCTCGGTCAGGGGCGTTCCTTCAGTGACGTAGGGTGAGGACTCGTCACCAACTCGAAAACAAGACTTCCTGAATATTCAGCGCGAGTTTTAAAACGTAAAATATAGCTAAATGCCGTGGAATCTTTGTCAAATACGCTCAGTAGAAGACATTTGAAGTGATTTTACAAATTATGGACACAACATGTAAATGTCTCCACTGTGAGACTAATAAAGGCAAATCCAATCCAAGTGAACCGCAAAGTAGAAAATAGATGTCCATTTTCAAAGACTTTGCACCCATATTTGCTGTTGCCAAAATGATATTTAGCTTTCAAAAACATTACTTATGTAAAAAAAAGTTAAGTAATTAGAAAAAGAACTTTACTAATTTTTCAAAGTAGCTGCGGCCAAACCGACTACCTCACCATAAACAAGTCGGAATCGTTAAAAACACTCACGTGGTAAGTGACAACTGTGTAGTAGTACTACATGGGAATACACACACACACACACACCTTAACGCCTGATTTTTCCACCAAAGGACTGCTATTGTTGCGCTGACTGCTGTCTTGTGTGCTGTTCTCCTCCACCAAGTGGATTTCGGGGCTACGCACGCGGGAAGGTCGACCGTCTGTGGGTGATGCGATAGAATGTATGCTGCCACTAACAATCACGGGCTGAAGCGCTCCCTCC